>NW_021703783.1:2066118-2296397 GCF_005190385.1 Monodon monoceros
AAAAAAAAAAAAAACAAAAAAAAAAAACTTCCTCATTCTCAATTTTAAAAAAGAAAAAGAAAAGCCTTTTCCTGTTAAAACATATATTGTTCCATTTCTCCAACACCAGTACTTGAAAGTTCAGTAACAAAAACAGCTGGATATTTATTTTTGAAACAATCTTCTAAAAGGACTTCCTAATAATGAACCATACACATTAGGCAACTCTAAGCAAATGTGTTTTTTCATTTGATAGAATTCTAGACCAAGATCTCTGTGGTCCAATCAGATCAAACATTTAGAATGTGTCTAAATCCCCAATCTCAAACTGAAATGGGGAAATTTGTTTAATTACTGTAAATCCTATTAAACCAATCTTCTTTGTAAGGTGGAAAATGTCCAACCTCTGAGGGCTATGGAGGGTGTAATGAATGCAGAGTTTAATTAGGGCCCACTGCCGGCTCACTATAATCTATTAATTAGCATTCTCAGTTCTCTGTATCTCATTGCAGTGTCTCACTTTACTTTAAAATTGCACCCTTCATTTTTTGGACCAAAGTTATACAATTTTAGGATTGTGTGGTAATTATAGTGGGTGCAGGAAGAATACACTCCTGCCAGCCCTGGTGTGTAATTAGGGCAGGGGGCGGAATCTCGATAAGGCATTGTTCACCCTCCTTCAGCACATATGGTTTTTTGGCATCAGAGCTCTGTGGACTGTTTCACTTCCACTGGACTAAAGTGCTGAGTTCCCACCATAGTCTTTTCAGAAGATTCAAATATTTGCCTTTGAATGTAGCTTGATAATTAGAAAGGTTATTGTCACTGCTTTTTATCCACACAGCTTTTAAAGTATAGGCATAATTAGCTGTCTGAATTATTTGAAAATAAAGAAGTAAGCCAATAATTTTTTTTCTCGTTAAAATGGACTGGAAATTTCCAGGTCGCTGGATAATTAAAACTGTCTTGCTGACAGGCATATTTTCAGCACCATCAAAAAGGTACACTGGCTAGCTAATTCAATGATAAATTCAATAACCTCAATTTAACCTTCAACTTCTACCAAAATCTAATTTATATTTTATATATAACCAATCACAGCAAGTTGCCTTTCTTCCACCTTAAATCCTCAAATTTGAAGAATTAAAGAATTTTTTTAAAAAAGGATCCTGAAGTTAAACTTTCCTAAATGTCAAGAGAAAGAACTGCTACTCATTGTTGGTACTTAATAAATATGTACAATATCAATGTTAACTTTTTAAAATTAATTTCCGTTCTGTACTGTCAAGATATTGATTTGCCTTGTGATAGGTATTTTTTTTAAGATTGACTTTTTTAACATTTACTATGGTAAATCTTAACGCTATACCCCACTTAAGTTACACAGCCTGAATAATTTTGATAATGGATCTTAGAGCATGTGGCAAAATTACATTCTCATAAGAAGTGAAAAAAGATAATATATGCTGAAAGAAAAGAGGAAGAGAAAGAGAAGCTAGGGAAAAGAAACAAGCAAGAATGGTGAGCAAGCAGACATAGCAGCCAGAAAAAAATTAAAGCACAGGACCAATCTGGAAAAGGCGAAGAAATGGAGAGCACAAAATACTAAGAAAAACAGGAAGAAGGAAAATAAATGAACCAAGAAGGGAAAGACCTAAGAAAGAAAAGAGAAAGAATGGCTCATTTCATTTATGTACGTGAATTGTTTCATAAGTACAGAATACAGAAAGGCAGGCATATATATATAACTAACCTGGTTTTCCTCCTGCACAACTCTATACTGTTCCTTCCAAATAGTGATTTTGGAAGCTTCATCTTTTCTCAGGGCTCGTTCTTTCTTCAGCTCTGGGCTCCAGAAGGTCTTGATGCTATTCATTGAAGAACTTAATTTGCTCTCCTTTACTTCCACATCCTTTCGCAAGAGATCATTTTCCCTTAATACTTCCTTCAGCTGTGTCTGCAGATCCATGATTGTGTTATCTCTTGCTTGACGAAGAGAGTGAGGAACGGTGGATGCCATGCTCACAGGAGGGAGGTGATGCTCTCCAAATGCTATGGTGTCACTAGCAACCCCACTGCTAGCTATATTGGGGCTACTGCCCATAGCAGTCATCCTCACACCATAAGGCAGACGTCCTCCAGAACGGCCAAGTGTCATGGTGCTTTTAGGTGTTTCCGAACCCACATTTTCATGGTCACTTAGGTACATAGGGCCAGAAGTGGCATAGGCAGCGTTTAAGGACTGGATATTCTCCATTGAAAGGGTTTTCCCACTGCCACCTCCAACACTGCTTCCAGAACTCCCTCCTGTACTATTGGTTCGACGATGACCCAACCGAGGGGAACGTGGAAGCCGAGGTGATCGCCCAGGGCTCTGGTTGCTTGGTTCCACCTTCCCAACTGAGCGAGCACTTCCATACATGGTTGCAAGATGAATTCAGGTGCCAGGAAAGGTGTAAAGCAGAAAACAAAATACGGAACTCTGTGAGGTTTCTCTATGGCTATAAGTCTGCTGAAGGCTAATCAGAAATACCAGGTCCTCAGCTGCCCAGTCTTGAAGAGATAGCTTACACCATATCTGTAATGAGAAGATCACACATTAACTCCTCCAAAAAGAAACACTTCCCCTCTCAGACACTTTTCATTGCCCCCTTGAGCAAGACCTCCCCTTCGATCATCGATTTACTCCTGCCCCTGTCTACAGCGTAACTTATTTCTCAGTAAACATCATTGTACACTCAACATGTCTCGAAACTGAATACTGAAACCATACCAAGCAAAGGGAAAAGAAGACGAGATAAGAGTGTAAAGATTGGCAAGAAAAAGATAAAACTCAGTGTTTGAATATATGATTTTTCTAACTGGAAAATCCAAGATCATCAGCTGACAACTACTGGAAGCAATAAGGGAACTCAACAATCTGCTTAGGCACAGATCAATGTATACGTATCAGTACTTTTCTGTACGCTAGCAATAACAACCAGAAAATGCAATTTTAAAAAAATCCCATTCACAAGAGCAACAAAACCATAAAGACACTTTGCTATATAAATATAACAAAAATGTGCAAGAACTTTTGGAAAAACTACAAAACGCTCCTGAACAAAAGGAAAGTTATCCATGTTCACGGAGGAGAAGACAAACATTGTAAAGGTGTCCGTTCTTCCCCAGCTACTCCACATGCCAATGAAAATCTCTACAGGATTCCTCACATAACCCAACAAGCTGACTCCAAAATTCAAATGGAGGAGTCAAGGTACAACAATAACCAAAACAATCTGAAATAGAAGAACAAAGGAAGATGTCCCCTAAATAGCAAGACACATTATAGGTCCACGATCCTTTATTTGCAATGCAAAAATGTTTTAAAACTCTGAAAGTAAGTTTTTTTTTTTTCTTTTTAACTTATTTAGTGGCAAAACCTGGCATGATCTGATATGAGGTCACTTATTGTTTATACGTATCTCACCTAGTGTGATTATTCGTGCACGTCACTGGGAAAACAATGTGTATGATTACAGGATACTGAATAACGCCCACTGGGCATTACGGGGAAAAAACCTGGACTCCAAAACCATATCTGACCCCTAGGATTTCTCATAAGGACTCGGAGCCTTTTAAAGCTATAGTGATTAAAACTGTACAGAAATGGCCAAGAATAGGCTCTAAATTATATATATGTGAATTTAGTACATGCTAAAAGTTAACATTTCAAAACAGTGAGGAAAGGACAAATCATTCAATAAATGGAGTTCCAACAACTGGTGCTCTTGGAAGAAAATAAATTACATCCCTACTTCACACAGTACACAGAAATAAATTCTATGTACATTAAAGATACAAATTTTAAAACTATTAAAAGTACTAGAAGAGGGACTTCCCTGGTGGCACAGTGGTTAAGAATCGGCCTGTCAACACAGGGGACACAGGTTTGATCCCTGGTCCAGGAAGATCCCACATGCTGCAGAGCAACTAAGCCCGTGCGCCACAACTACTGAGCCTGCGGTCTAGAACCCGCAAGCCACAACTACTGAGCCCGTGTGCCTAGAGCCCACGCTCCACAACAAGAGAAGCCACCGCAGTGAGAAGCCCGCACACCGCAACAAAGAGTAGACCCCGCTCGCCACAACTAGACAAAGCCCACGCGTAGCAACGAAGACCCAACGCAGCCAAAAATAAGTAAATAAATAAATTTTTTTAAAAAGTACTAGAAGGGTTTTCCCTGGTGGCGCAGTGGTTGAGAGTCCGTCTGCCGATGCAGGGGACGCCGGTTCATGCCCCGATCTGGGAAGATCCCACACGCCGCGGAGCGGCTGGGCCCGTGAGCCATGGCCGCTGAGCCTGCACGTCCGGAGCCTGTGCTCCGCAACGGGAGGGGCCACAGCAGTGAGAGGCCCGCGTACCACAAAAAATAAACATAAAAAAATTTTTTTAAAAAGTACTAGAAGAAAACGTAGGTGAATATCCTTGTGAACTTTAGTTAAGGTAGGGCTTCTCAAATAAGAAACAAAAGACAAAAAAAACAAAGAAAAATGACTAATATTCAATCATGTCAAAATGACAAAATACACCAAAAATTAAAAGAAAAACCAAACCCTTGGTGAAAAAATATCTAACATATGTATAAAGATTTGTATACAAAATATATAAAGAATTCCTACATGAGAAATGCCAAATCTGAAACAGAAGTGGTTAGATGGGAAGGGAATTTGCCTTCTAAGCTCGGGGGGAAATGTCTGTGGAGGCTTTAGCTTCACTTGTAAAGCTTTAGACTCACAATACTCAAATGCTTGAATGTTTTAATAGGAAAATATGTTCATATTCTACAAGTATAGTAATTAAGACAAATTTTAAAAACACATATCATAGCTATCTACTTTCTACACTCCTCTCAAACATAAATCAATACACATCTAAACTAGATCTCTGTGATTTCCTAATATCATTCTACCAAAGAATTGGCTTAGGTCAAGAAACAGATTTCAACATATTAAATAATATTTTAATATGCAACTCAGAGTGCAATCCAAGTAAATCACATGGTCAAAAGATTTTAAAGGGTCTATATGTCTGAACCAAACTCAAACAAGTTAAAGATCTTCAGAAATATGAATATACTGGCAGTCTCGTCTCTAGTGATCCAGTAAAGATAGACCACTAAAGATAGACCTAAGGTAACAACAAGCAGGACAGGAAAAACACAGTCTGAGCCTTCCGTCTCAGAAATAGCAATAGGACACCAAGTTCAGATATTGCAATATTCTACTAGTAATATTAGGAAATTCCTTCCCAGGACTAACCTGCCTCAGAAAGTAAACATTCCTTTTCATGATTAATCTGGACTGTAAGGTAGGTGATACACTACTGTTCAAGTGAATTCTATTTCCAGACCAAAGAGGGATGCAAAGTTTTTTCTTTTTTTTAAGTCATCTGAATATTGCTTAAAATAAGAGAGCTATTCATTACCCAGAATCCCTTGAATGATAACAGAAGCTAACATACAGTAAGTGTTTACCATATGTCAGGCACTCTGCTAAGAATTTTATAAGATTTAATTTAATATTTATAAGCCCCCTACAACACAGGCATTGTCGTTAGCTCCACTTTACAGACGAAGAAAGTGAGGCCTATAGGTGTTAAGTGACTTAGCTATTAAGTGGTAGGGTGCCCTAATTCCAGAGCCCTGGAAACCCTTAACCACTATGCTTATCCACCAGCATCTTCTGATGTTAACACCTCAATTGTCCGTAGGATATTAAAGGCCTCCAGTTTTAAGGCAGGGTGTCCTGCTAATCTAGGACTCTAAACCTAAACTTTAAGGCACACCTTAGGTTTTCCAAGGTGTAATGCTTAAATAATCACATTTATCTTTCTATTAAGGAGAAAGTCTTTTTTAAAAGATGGTGGGCAAAAAGAACAAAATAAGGAAAACTAACAAAATAAAGAATAATAATTCAGAGTCTCAGGAATCATGCCATCAGAACTTTAAAGTGCCACAGTCAAGAAAAAAATTCCCAACTGTGCTTTTGTGCAAAACTCTATTTTCCTGTAGTCAAGTAACTAAGCCACACTATTAAATAGGTTAAGATCCAGCAACAAAAATCCACATCGAGTTTTCAACATTAGCGGGTGCACTCTAACATTCAAGCCACTTTCAGACCCAAAATGGCATTTGCATGTGGAGTCTTTTGTTGCTATCAGAACTATATTCATTTCTACAACAAAAGAAGAGAATTCACCAGCTCTGTCTAAAGCCCTCATTCTGGCTTTCTAATATGAGCTTCAGGGAAGACTGGGTTTCAAAATGTTTAATTACTTTTAAAAATCTGCCATACCCATCACCATAAGATAATAATTCTTGCACTTTAAACAGCTAACAAAAAATAATTCCGACCAGAAAAAAAAAAGTTAAGCCATATGATTTCATTTATATAAAATTCTAGAAGGACTCCATTATGACAGAAAGTACGTCAGTATGTGCCTGGGGCTGGGGCTGAGGGATGCATGGATCATGAAGGGGTAGGAGGAAATTTTTGGAGTGATGAAAATGTTCACTATCTTGACTGGGGTGAGGCTTCCCAGGCGTATACAGGTCAAAACTCATCGAACTACAGACTTTAAATATGTTCAGTTTATTGTACATAAATTATACCACAAAAGTTTGAAAAAAATAATTTCACATTCCAAACTCCCCTGCCCTTGATTAATCCAAAAGAAACACCTTCACCAATTACCTACCTGGAGTTCTGACTGCTGCTGGAAAAAATCATGCAGCTGTTCAGTTTGAGCCCATAGTGTTGGCCCCAGAGTCCTACAAGTCCCTTAGTTTGCTTCCTATCCAATATTTTGTTAGCTCCCTATCTAGTATCTGTTGTGGTTACTTCAAACCTTCTCCTTCTACTTATCAGACAGAACACATGAGTCTCCTGAGTCAGAGACAAAGAACTTTATTACTCACAGCACAGCCAGCAGAATAAGCATCCTGTTACCCCCAAGTCCCACAAGGCGACACAAGGGGGCCCAGACAGATGCTACACATGCAGTGGATTTACAGAGGAACGCTGAGTTTAGGGAATCCACCACTTTTACAGTAAGCAGTAAGTAAGCCTGGTCTTCCCCAACGGGAGACGTTACCTCATCCCTCAAGGTGGCTCGCTGCAAACACAATCCTGAGAAACGACCCACGTTAAGAGCAGTCAGGCCCTCGCATTCAGGACATGCAGGAAAGAAGAGACCCATGGAGGACTCACTCTCCCGACAAGTAGTTGTGGTAGTTTTAAGGTACCTGAATAAATTCTTTGATACTCCTCCCTTCAAGAGGGGAAGCAAAATTCCTCTCCCTTTGAATGTGTACTAGACTTAAAGGATTCGCTTCTGATGATGTATCACTTCCAAGACTAACTCATAAAGACACTGGGACTTAAGTCTTGGTCACGCTCTTGGATCACTCGCTGTGGGGGAGTTAGCTACCATGCCGCTGAGCCTGCGCGTCCGGAGCCTGTGCTCCGCAACGGGAGAGGCCACAACAGTGAGAGGCCCGCGTACCTCAAAAAAAAAAAAAAAAAAAGAATAGGGAATTCTGTACCTAAATCTTAATTCCAAGAAAACAGCATAAGCTCAACAAGAACAGACTAATACCTCTCATCGTCTAAGAAAACTTTTTAATTCATACACACACACACAAACACACACAGCAATCATGCAGAAAATATCATGCCTATGTGTACGTATCTGTTCTCAATACTGAAAAATCTTTGTCAAGTTAGTATCACAGCCAGACTTATCAACTACCTAAAATGAGTTGTTTTATCCTATATTCTGAGTTTTAAAAAATACCTAAAACACCAGCACAGCATTTAAATCTCTGCAAGTCTGCCCAGATTTAGGTTTTTTAAAAAGTTCCTAAAATCTAATTCTGATAAGAACATTACCAGAAATTTGGTTTATCTTAAATTTGGTGTTTATTAACAACATAGTTTCACCATCAATTCCTACTTCCACATTCCCATAAAAAATTTACAATTTTTAGAGCTCTTCAAGTTCACCAAAGAAGCATTCTTAACTCTAAAACAACACGAAAGCCTTAAAATACTGGGGCTCCTTATCAAGAGAAGGCACAATTGTTTCTCAGAAAAGAAAGTCAAAAAAACTAAAAAGAATTCAGTTCTGGTGACATACACCTATAAGCAAAGATTTTTTTCTAAGATATACAAGACAGTCAACATTTAAAAAGATTAGGTTAATTTTTTTTTTTTTTTTTTTGCGGTACGGGGGGCCTCTCACTGTTGGGGCCTCTCACTGTTGTGGCCTCTCCCGTTGCGGAGCACAGGCTCCGGACGCGCAGGCTCAGCGGCCATGGCTCACGGGCCCAGCCACTCCGCGGCATGTGGGATCTTCCCGGACCGGGGCACAAACCCGTGTCCCCTGCATCAGCAGGCGGACTCTCAACCACTGCGCCACCAGGGAAGCCCCCTAGGTTAATTCTTAAAACAATGAAGTCACTTTTTTTAAACTTACCCAAATGAAGTGGAATGGCAAAAGTTAAAAATACAATTCCAAATCATGAAGCAACAGTGCTCAGGATACATGGACATGGTAGTTTTTATATTTTCCTCCTTAATTAACACTGCTGCCCTCTGTATTAAAGCATATTAGTAACACTCTGCTTAAGTATGAAACCAAAAATGTAACCTGAAATCTTTTCTACAGGGTAAGTATAAAAATGTGCAAAACAAAATGCAATGCATAGACCTTAAATATTTACATTTCACCCTAACAAGCGCCCTGTGAAGTAATTCTTATCGTGCTCCTGAGGCTTAGTTGTGTAGCAACTAGAAGGGAAGGCTTGGGCTGGTTCAGCTCCACCATTTAAACGTTGTAGCTTTCAACGAATAAATAAATCTCACAGTGCCGCAGCATCATCTATTAAATGGGCATATCATCTTCCTCAAAGGATAGCTAAAAAGGTCAAATAAGTGAGTATAAAATATCTGGTTCCTGGTAGGTTTTCAATAAATGTTAGTCATTGCATGTCTAGGAATTTATCTTACACATATTTTCACACAAGTGGGAAAACTGAGTAAAAATAAACTGCAGACTTCTTTGAAATAACAAGACTCTGGTTAATAGTCTATATAATTACGGGAATACTGTGCAGCTATTAAAAAGAATAAGGTTAAGTCTGCAAGTAGTGATAAGAAAAGAGATATAAGATATACAAGATACATTTTTTAACATCTTTATTGGAGTATAATTGCTTTACAATGTTGTGTTAGTTTCTGCTGTATAACAAAGTGAATTAGCTATATGCATACATATATCCCCATATCCCCTCCCTCTTGTGTCTCCCTCCCACCCTTCCTATTCCACCCCTCTAGGTGGCTGCAAAGCACCAAGTTGATCTCCCTGTGCTATGCAGCTGCTTCCCACTAGCCATCCATTTTACATTTGGTAGTGTATATATGTCAATGTTACTCTCTCACTTCCTCCCAGCTTACCCTTCCCCCTCCCCATGTCCTCAAGTCCATTCTCTACGTCTTGTGTCTTTCTTTATTCCTGTCCTGCCCCTAGAGTCATCAGAACCTTTTTTTTTAGATTATATATATATATATATATATATATATACATACGTTAGCATACGGTATTTGTTTTTCTCTTTCTGACTTACTTCACTCTGTATGACAGACTTCTACGTCCATCCACCTCACTACAAATAACTCAATTTCATTTCTTTTTATGGCTAATATTCCACTGTATATATGAGCCACATCTTCTTTACCCATTCATCTGTCGATGGACACTTAGGTTGCTTCCATGTCCTGGCTATTGTAAATAGTGCTGCAATGAACACTGTGGTACGTGACTCTTTTTGAATTATGGTTTTCTCAGGGTATATGCCCAGTAGTGGGATTGCTGGGTCATATGGTAGTTCTATTTTTAGTTTTTTAAGGAACCTCCATACTGTTCTCCATAGTGGCTGTATCAGTTTACATTCCCACCAACAGTGCAGGAGGGTTCCCTTTTCTCCACACCCTCTCCAGCATTTACTGTTTGTAGATTTTTTGATGATGGCCATTCTGGCCGGTGTGAGGTGATACCTCATTGTGGTTTTGATTTGCATTTCTCTAATGAATAGTGACGTTGAGCATCCTTTCATGTGCTTGTTGACAATCTGTATACCTTCTTTGGAGAAATGTCTGTTTAGGTCTTCTGCCCATTTTTGGATTAGGGTGTTTTTTTGATATTGAGTTGCATGAGCTGCTTGTATATTTTGGAGATTAATCCCTTGTCATTTGCTTCGTTTGCAAATACTTTCTCCCATTCTGAGGGTTGTCTGTCTTTTTTATCGTTTCCTTTGTGCAAAAGCTTTTAGGTTTCATTAGGTCCCATTTGTTTATTTTTGTTTTAATTTCCATTTCTCTAGGAGGTGGGTCAAAAAGGATCTTGCTGTGATTTATGTCATAAAGTGTTCTGCCTATGTTTTCCTCTAAGAGTTTTATAATGTCTGGCCTTACATTTAGGTCTTTAATCCATTTTGAGTTTATTTTTGTGTATCGTGTTAGGGAGTGTTCTAATTTCATTCTTTATGTAGCTGTCCAGTTTTCCCAGCACCACTTATTGAAGAGGCTGTCTTTTCTCCATTGTATATTCTTGCCTCCTTTATCAAAGATAAGGTGACCATATGTGCGTGGGTTTATCTCTGGGCTTTCTATCCTGTTGCACTGATCTATACTTCTGTTTTTGTGCCAGTACCATACATTTTTAAATTTATAAAAAGAATACAAGAATTCGTGGGGAAAAGTGGGTTTTCACATTTTTCTTTTCTGCACTGAGGTTTTAACATGAATATGAATTACTTTTATGATTTAAAAAGTAATTATAGGGCTTCCCTGGTGGCGCAGTGGTTGAGAGTCCGCCTGCCAATGCAGGGGACGCGGGTTCGTGCCCCGGTCCGGGAAGACCCCACATGCCGCAGAGCGGCTGGGCCCATGAGCCGTGGCCGCTGGGCCTGTGCGTCCGGAACCTGTGCTCCGCAACGGGAGAGACCACAACAGTGAGAGGCCCGCGTACCACAAAAAAAAAACAAAACAGTAATTATAGACCCATACATATATGGACAACTCATTTGTGACAGAAGTGCAGAGGCGATACAGTGGAGAAAGTGAGGCAGTGGGGCTCCCATGGAAGGAGACCTGAACGCACACCTCCATGGTTGCCACAGTCCACCCCTCATCCTGCAGTCACTTCTGCACACAGGGACGGGAAGCAGCTTCTCCACGATTCTCACGGGCCTCTGTTCTTGAGGGGATCAGAGAAGAGGAAGGTTACTGGAAGAAACTAGAGCTGCCAGTGGTCTCAGGAGCACAGATGGTCTCATCTCTCCCTCCTCCACTACCCTAAACGGCACCCAGCCTCAGTTTGCACCCAGCAAGGCTTAGTGGCTTACCTGATGGCAATCCAAACGCTCCTTCCTAATAGGCCCTCGGCATGTCCTTCTCAGGCCAGGGCTGCTTCACATGTCTGTTCACAGTTAAGATGGGGCAAGGGGGTACCAAAAGGTGTCCAGCTGGATCATCTCGGTTCTACTACATGCATTATCCCTGCCCCCATTATGGTCACAATAGTGAAAAGTTACGATCTAAATGTCCAAAAATGGGGTACTGGCTATGTAAGTTAAGGTACAACTATAAGATGGGTTACTATCTATAATGAGTTGAATAGCATCCCCCCAAAATTCACGTCCACTAGAAATGCCAGAATGTAACCTTATTTGGAAATCAAGTCTTTGCAGATGTAACCAAGTTAAGATGAGTTTATACTGGATTACGTTAGGTTCTAAATCCAACTGGTGTCTTTCTATGAGGGAAGAGAGAGATTCAGTCACAGAGACGCACAATAAGACCACGCAAGAAGGGAGGCTGAGATTGGAGTGATGTGGTTACAAACTAAGGAACACCAAGGATTGCCAGGAGCCACCAGAAGCCAGGAAGAGGCAACGAGGGGTCCTCTCTAGAGGCTTGAGAGGGAGCAAGGCGCTGCCTACACTGATTTTGGACTTCTAGCCTCCAGAATTATGAGAGAATAAATGTCTATTGTTCTATGCCACCAAGTTTCTGGTAATTTGCTACAGAAGACCTAGAAAATACACCATGTCATTACAAATGATGATGTGGCTCTATACTTAACAACAGAGAAAGGTATTTTTGATCTATTGTCAAACCAAGCAGAAAAAAGAAAAAGTTATACACACAGATTCCACCTGAGTTTGTGTTTTTAATGTTACAGCAGGATACACGATTCTGGGTAGTAAGATTTGGGGGTGATGATCTCACTTCCTCTCCAAGCCATAAATTTTCTTCTATGAAGACATACTATTTTTATAATCAGGACAAAACAATAAACCAATTTTGGGAAGGGTAGTGTAAAGATATCCAACAGAAATGGTATAGATAAGGCTCTAGGTACTAAAAACTCCCACTACCACTTCTAGAATAAAGCCAGAATGGTTTCCTTATAGCCAAATTCAATGGATTCTCTTCACTTCTACTGCATTTGATGCTACTGAACACTTTTTATTTTTTTTAATAAATTTATTTATTTGTTTATTTATTTTTGGCTGCGTTGGGTCTTCGTTTGTATGCGGGCTTTCTCTAGTTGCGGTGAGCAGGGGCCACTCTTCACCACGGTGCCCGGGCTTCTCACTGTGGTGGCCTCTCCCAGTGTGGAGCATGAGCTCCAGGTGCTCGGGCTTCAGTAGTTGTGGCACGTGGGCTCAGCAGCTGTGGCTCACGGGCTCTAGAGCGCAGGCTCAGCAGCCGTGTCGCACGGGCCTAGTTGCTCCGCAGCATGTGGGATCCTCCGGGACCAGGGCTCAAACCCGTGTCCCCTGCAATGGCAGGCGGACTCTCAACCACTGCGCCACCAGGGAAGTCCCACTACTGAACACTTCTACCTTGAAACTCTTACCTGGGTCTGTCTAATACTCTTCTGCTACTCCTATTATCTCTCCAGGACAATTCTTTTCTACTACATTTTATTGGCTCCTCTTCCTCCGCCTACCTTTAAAACACTAGTATATGCATATGATATCACTTATATGTGGAATCTAAGATAAGACACAAATGCACCTATATATGAAACAGAAACAGAATCGTGGACATAGAGTACACACTGGTGGTTGCCAAGGCGGAGGGGGTCGGGGGAGGGATGGAATGGGAGGTTGGGATTAGCAGATGTAGGCTTTTATATATGGAATGAATAAACAAGGTCCTACTGTATAGCACAGAGAACTGCATTCTATATCCTGTGGTAAACCATAATGGAAATTAACAGAACACTGCAAATCAACTATACTTCAATTTTAAAAAATACGGATAAAACACTGGTGTGTGCCTTAGAGTGCTGTCCTCAAACATGTTCCTGGGCAATCTCATCCACAGCCACTGTTTCAACTAGTTTCAATTCTTACCTATTTTAAGTAGGTACTTATTTTAATTTAGGTTATCTCAATAGTCCCAACTCTGGCTTCTCCCTTGGGCTGCACACTTACATGATCAACTACTTACTGTACATATCTGCCAAGATTTCCCATAGGTAACTCAACAGCTCTAACTGAACATATATTTTCCCTAAATATGCTCCTATCCTCCTATGTTCCCTATTTTGATAGAATTCATTTTGACTCCCCCTTTTCACTCCTCTATTCAGCTTCCCATTAACTAATCAATCACTGTGCACTATCAAGCTTATCTTTCTAATATACTTCCTTTCCATCAAGCTTATCTTTCTAATATATTTCCTTTCTATCTCTACTGACTCATCCTGTGTGGCCAGCACAACAATCTCCAAAAACAGTCTCCTTGCCTATACAGTCTTGCCTCTTTCCAATCTACTGATGATCCTTAATTTTATTTTCTCAACCCAACATATTTAAGGGATATGACACATTATCATCATCCATAAGAGCAGTTCACTTTGATAGACATTCTCAAATTGAGGGTGGAGGAACATGAGGTCAGAGGGCTATTTTTCATTTGATAAGAGCTCCATATTCTAATATCCCACTCTGGACATTTCATATAAATACTATGTGAGGCCTTTTGTGTCTGGTTTCTTTCATTTAGCATAATGTTTTCATGGTTCCTTTATTTTGTAGCATGTATCAGTACTTCATTCCGTTTTATGCTGAATAGTATTTCACTGTATGGATATTCTACATTTTGCTTATCCATTCATCAGCTGATGGACATTTGGGTTGTTGATGTTATGAATAATCCTACTACAGACATTCGTGTACAAGTTTCTGTGTGGACAAAAGTCTGCAATTCTCTTGGGTATATACCTAAGAGTGGAATTGTTTGGGCAATATAAAAGCTCTGTTTAGGGAATTCCCTTGTGGTCTAGTGCTTAGGATTTGGCGCTTTCACTGCCCTGGCCCAGGTTCAATCCCTGGTTAGGGAACTGAGATCCTGCAAGCCACACGGTGCAGCCAAAAAAAACAAAAACAAAAACTCTGTTTTGGGCTTCCCTGGTGGCGCAGTGGTTAAGAATCCGCCTGCCAATGCAGGGGACACGGGTTCAAGCCCTGGTTCGGGAAGATCCCACATGCCGTGGAGCAACTGAGCCTGTGCTCTAGGGCCCGCGAGCCACAACTACTGAACCTGTGTGCCACACGTACTAAAGCCCGTACGCCTGGAGCCCGTGCTCCGCAACAAGAGGAGCCACGACAATAAGAAACCTGTGCACCGCAACGAAGAGTGGCCCCCACTCGCCGCAACTAGAGAAAGCCTGTGTGCAGCAACAAAGACCCAATGCAGCCAAAAATTAATAAATTAAAAAACAAACAAAAAAGCTCTGTTTTGGGCTTCCCTGGTGGTGCAGTGGTTGAGAGTCCGCCTGCCGATGCAGGGGACACGTTTGTGCCCCGGTCTGGGAAGATCCCACATGCCGCGGAGCGGCTGGGCCCGTGAGCCATGGCCGCTGAGCCTGAGCATCCGGAGCCTGTGCTCCGCAACGGGAGAGGCCACAGCAGTGAGAGGCCCGCATACCGCAAAAAAAAAAAAACTGTTTTAACTTTTTAAGAAATATCAAACTGTTTTCCAAAGCATCTGCAACATTCCACATTCTTAGCAGCAACCTATGAGGAGCCCAATTTCTCCACATCCTCATCAATACCTGTTACTGTACACCTTTTTTATTACAGTCATCCTACTGAATATGAAGCGTTATTTTATTGTGGTCTTGATGTTATGACTTTTTTATGACTTTTTTATGACTATTTAAATGTAAATAATAATCTTTAAAAAATCACAAGCATATATGGAGTCATTTGGTGTACTTTTTGGTACACTTTTTGGTATTATGTGTTATTAATGTATTTAACCTATGACATTAAATGTTACTATTAAATGAGTGATACATGCATGTAGAAATTAAAATTCAAACAATAAAAAGTAAGTCTCTCCCCACTGAGTTCTCCTCATTAGAGATAACTACTTTTGACCATTCTGCTTTTAATTCTAGTGGTTACCTCCATAACTCTAAATTATTTGACTCCTAATCACTAAATTTAATCTCCATAACTTATTTCTTCATAACATTTATTGCCATATAATACGCAATTTCTTTCACTTCTCTGTTTATTGTCAGTCTCCTTCACTAGAGTGAAAGCCCCACGAGGACAGTGACTATTCCCTTTTCTGCTCACTGCTGCACCTCAGCACCTGGAATGGGGCCTGGCACATAAAAGGTAGTCAATACATTTATATTAAATTAAGGAGTAAGTATCTACTTCTTGATTTATCTAAATCTTTAAATACATTTTCTTGAGTCTCTCCCCATAAAAGGTGAAGAATTTTGTTCATAACCCTCTTTTTTTCCCAATTTTTGTTGAATTATAGTTTACTTTTAGTTTTCTAATGGTTATCTTTATAATTTTAACTAATATACCTTAACTTTCCTCCATAAAATTTAAACTCAACCTCCCACCACCATCTCAGTATATGATGAGGAACAGAGAGTTCCAATACACCCAGCTACCTCACATTAATGACCTACACCGTTACTTTTACATTGTATAGGTATGTGACATTTATTTTCTGATCTATAACTGTCTTTTCTTTGTCTACAAATCAAATCTGAAGACAGAAAGCCAATAAATAGTTTACAATATGATGATAACATAAACAACACTCACTGCAGAACCAAGTAGTAACTGGAACTACAGAGAACACACAATTCCATTTGTTCCCTTCCAAGGATTTACTACAATTTACAATTACCCTCTTTACATGTTGTCTGTATTTATTACACCATACTCTATGAAAATAGGATTTTTATACACACACACACCCTTGTTCATTACTGTATCATGCACAGCCCTTACTACTATACCTGGCACACAGTGTGCATTCAATAAGTACATGTTTGTAAACAGATGAATAGATTTGTGGAAGGAAGGGGAGGGGAGAAAAGAAGAGGGAAGGTCAGATCATCAAGGATACCAAAGCCAATCTACTTTAGACATTAAGCATCTTTATACAACATCCATCCTCCAGCATCAACCTGAGACAGAGTTAAAGTGGAAGGAAATGAATCTACATACCCTATGAGATCTATCAGTCAAGCAAATGTCAACTAAACATTAAGTTAGAATTTTTTAAAAAGTGGTATCCTGTTTCTGTAATTATAAAATTTTTATTGCTTTTAATAACTCATTTCTCCTATTTTTAAAACCCTTCTATACATGGGTGCAGGAAGGAGGGGGGGATTTTGAGTTTTTCTCCCTTAGTTCTTCAGTACAGTTCCTTCTGAAAAACTTCAATCTTAACTGCTATAAGAAAAGTGCTTTTTCTTTGAATTGAGTTGAATATTTTAAAACGCTGTATTTCAACTTTTTTTTTATTGAAGTACAGTTGATTTACAATATTGTGTTAGCTTCAGGTGTACAGCACAGTGCTTCAGTTTATATATACATACATATATACATATTCTTTTCCTGTATAGGTTATTACAAAATACTGAGTGGAGTTCCCTATGCTATACAGCAGGTCCTTGTTGGTTATCTATTTTATATACAGTAGTGTGCACATGTTAATCCCAAACTCCTAACTTATTCCTCCCCCCCAACATTTTTAAGATTCTGTTCATTTTGTTAAAGGGTTAAATATGTCACTAGGGACAAGAAATGTGCTGCTATCTTAAGTCCTCTATGAAAAGATTAACAATAGACCAAAATTTTTAAATCCAATTCAAGTAAAATTTTGCAGAATCTATCAAATTTTAAATGTGTATACCCTCTGACCTAGAAGTCTCGCTTTTAAAATTATTCTCTGTGAGACATATTTCACAAGTTTAAAGATATATGTGCAATGACGTTCAATTATTGATTATTTTGTGCCAGCAAAAAAGAGACAACTTAAATTTCCACCAAGAGACTGGTTAGATAAATTATATCTCCACACTATAAAATAGAATACAGCTGTGAACAAAAATTTTAAGTAAATCTCTATATCTGACAATCTCTATAAAGACATCTATGACATACTGTGAGGTGGGAAAGAAAGCAAGTTACAGAAGAACTGTATAATACAATCTCATCAGTAGACAAAAGTATAGACATGTATGTTGGCAAACACACAGAAATGATTTGGATAGCAAGAAGCTATTTCTGAAAGGTCATATAGACCTACTTTTTCCCTTGTATATATAGGCACTTCTTTTTTTCTTTTCTTTTTCAATTGTTTTAACAGTGAGCATGTATTACTTTTACTCACACACAAAGTCTCCCTACAACTAAGGGCTTCAATAAGCCCCTCAACCATTCAACACTATAATATGGTAATGAATGGGCTAGGCCCCTTACTAGGAGGTTAAAAACAACCCTACAAGTTAAAGGAAGCACAGATGTCTCTGCTTCCACCCTCAGCATGTAGCGTATCAGTTTTGTTAACACAAGACATCAGGTTGTATGATCTTAATCTGATTCTCCTGGAGACCAAAAAGTATAGAACTGTGAGGCTAAAGCAGCACAGTTTTGATGACATATCAACAAGAAAGAGCACCTCTGCAAGGAGCAGCCATGACACACCTGTCACAGTTGCTGTTTCATTCTTTTTTAGGGAAGGGTGAGAAGGTTGAGTAACTCAGTTACAATCAAGGTAATTGTGGTTTTTAATAATTGTTATCAATCATTTAATCAAGTTAATTGTAAGGTCTATCAAAGTTCTCACCATGACAAATATCTTGTCAAGCAGATACTTAAAGCAAACACAAGGTTATTTATTAATCACAGTTGTTCTCTACTTACATCAGCAACTTGAGCTACTTAGTTCAAAAGAGCCAAGTTCTAGGTTGTGTAGCCTTCCCCAATGACTCCGGTCCTCACTGCTATCTGATTTCTAAAAATCCTAAAATATTAAATTGTTTGGATGGTAGTTACATTGTCTTCCATTTTATACCACATCTCATACTACATTACGATCAATTCAACAAATCCTACCAGACTGATTAAACTGAACAAATACACTGAATAGACACACATGTTCCCAACCACGTATCTCAATTCTAAAAATCTCTGAAAACCCCAAAATTTTGTAACTAATTTGGTGACAACATCACATCTGAACTCATACTGAAATACCAATGTGTTTGATGAAGGAATTGGAGGGTGTCCCCCACCTTGCTTGGAAAGTTAGATAATATATAGTATACGCATCACATCACCTTTCTAAAATCTGAAAAATTCTGAATTCTGGCCCAAAATATCTTGGATACAGACCTGTGTTATTGGATAAGAGTAAACATTCACATCACTGTTGGCAAAGACATTTATAACCAGCGAGAGCTGTGCAAAACGTTTTTAACTCTACAATTATTTATTAAACTAGGTAGTGAGTACACAGATATTTATTAATTAGACAATTCTATCTTTCTGCATGTCTGAAACATTTCATAAATTTAAAAGTTTAAGTGAAAAATTATAAGTACCCAGTGTTTTATTTTCTTCCTTAAAATAATAAAAGCATTTGTATCGAAAGTGTTTATTTTCATCCTTAAAAAAATAAGAGCACTTGGGAAGCAGCAAGTTTGAAAATGGTTAAGGGTCTTAAAAACATTCATATCTTTTGATCCAATAATTCCAAAAACAGGAAACCCACCTATTTAAATGACCCAAAATGTAGAGAAAACCAGCTACATTATGACTTATGATATACAAGCTTTACTAGTACTCATTCAGTTGGAAAATGTTTAAGTGAAATCTTTATGATTTAACATGCCATCTACAAAAAACATTTATAACCAATGTTTGTCATAAAAAGTTTATAATACAGTAAGTGAAAGTGGATACACATTTTGACATACAGCATACTCTCAATTTTGAAAATACAGTTGACCCGTGAACGACACAGGTTTAAACCTCACGGGTCCACTTACATATGGATTTTTTTTTCAACAGTAAATGCTACAATATTACACAACACATGGATGGCTAAATCTGCGGACATGGAGGAATCCCTGTCATGGAGGGCCAACTGTAAGTTATACACAGATTTTCGACTGCAAGGAGGGTCAGAGGCCCCCACTGGTTCAAGGATCAACTGTATACATATAAGCATAGCAAAAAGAATGGTAGGAAATCTTTCTTCTTAACAGTTGCCAAAATTTTCCAAAAGGAAAGAAAAAAAATGTTTAAAAAGAAACAATCTTTAAGCCACTGTAAATTAAGGTGAACATTTCTTCCTTTTGGACCTGGTGTCAAAAAACCTGCCCAGCACAGCACTTCTGTGAAAGCCCGCGTGCAGCAACAAAGACCCAACGCAGGCAAAAATAAATAAATTAAATAAACAAATTTACTTTTTAAAAAAAGTCACAATTCCTTCCTCTTTGACCTAGTAGAGTCCATTTTTCTCCTCTTTGTTACCATGCTTCCCTGAATACCATGAATTACCAAGGGGTTTTTTTCATCATAATCCCTTACATGTTTGTACCCAAATGTAGAATTATAGACTCTTAAATTCTATAGATTTAGCCCAGAATACAATGAAATGATAAATTTAAAAGTATCCAAAGCAATTCGAGCAGAATTCACCAGTTCCTGGAATAACCAAGAAAAAGAACGTGGCCATAATACATTTCAAGGTTCCAGAATTAAAACAGTTTTTCTACTACAAAGTCCACTTAAGTGAAACTTTACAAGAGAAATACCATGTTACACTGCACATTAAAAAAAAAACAAAATATCATTGTATAAGGCATTTAACATAGTGTGTGGACCATAATGAGCAGTCATCAGTATGAATAATAGCTGTATTTCCTCTATTTTAAGATATACTTTTCTTCATAATTTAAAGTTTCAGAAATTGGGATTCAGCTCATAACAACATGTAAAATTAAAATAGGGTTTTTTCCCTAAAAAAAAGAATAAATTATTAAATTGATGGTACACTCCACAAAAAATGGCAACTAAGAAATGAGGAGACAGGCACTATACATGGTAAATACTTGCCATGAATACTTCCTTTAACCCTTCTGGCAAACCTTTCAGGAGAGAGATTTTATCACCCCATTTCTAGATGAGGAGACTACGGCTTAGAAAGGCTCAGTAAGTTGCCCAAGATCACACATCTGACTCTAAACTCAGACTCTCAACCACTGCAATGTGCTGCATTCTCATTTACTATTTTACTCTCACCAGATAGATTTACAGATTTCTTTTTTTTTTTTTTTTTTTTTTGCGGTATGCGGGCCTCTCACTGCTGTGGCCTCTCCCGTTGCGGAGCACAGGCTCCGGACGCGCAGGCTCAGCGGCCCAGCCTCTCCGCGGCATGTGGGATCTTCCCGGACCGGGGCACGAACCCGTGTCCCCTGCATCGGCAGGCAGACTCCCAACCACTGCGCCACCAGGGAAGCCCCAGATTTCTTTTTTTAGTGGAGCACAGAGAACTTAATATTGGGCTGTCCTAAATCAAGCTTGTTTTTTTATCTCCACATTCCTCACAGTCCCCACCATCTACCTGTCTATTCCTACACCTCTTACCTGAGCTCCAGACCTGAATTTCCAACTATCAAGTTGGAATGCAATTGATTATTCCAGAGCTGCACTGTCCAATGGTAGCCGCTAGCCACATGCGGCTGTTGAGCGCTTGAAACGTGCTAGTGAGGCTGAGGAGCTGAATTTTTAATATTATTTTATTGTAATTAAAAGTTAAATGTAAAAACTGGTAATTCAGTTACTGAAATTTTTAAGCATGTTTGAAACAAGTTGGATATGTGAATCTATTTTTTCAACTGTAAATTTTTATGAACTCTAAATACAGATCAAGTATTTCTGATACAATCTTTGCATCTGAATTAAGATATGCTATAAAAGTATACAATTGATTTTAAATACTTAGTATGAAGAAATAATGTAAAATGGCTCATTAATAGTTTTTTAAATGACATGTTTCAACATGTTGAAAATGACATTTTGGATGCACTGGGTTAAATAAAATATATTATAAAATTATGAAATCTAACCATTTCTTCTTACTCTATAATGTGGCCACTCAAATTTTCATTACGTAAGTGGCTCATACTACATGTCTACTGGACAGTACCCTTCCTAGAGATTCCTGTTGCCCTCACCACAGCCATCAATAGCTCAATGAATGGCATCACCATCCCTCTAGGGCAGTGCTGTCCTACAGAACCTTCTCTGTTCATGAAAGTGTTGCATATCTGATGATGACTGGATGGTGGTGGTGATAATTGTTTCTGACTCACAGAATCCCTAGGTTATTGTGGAGACAGAGTTCTTAGGAGACTGGAGAATACCACCTATTATTTTGACTTTCCTCTGGGCGAAGAGGTAGTCGGTACCAAAAATTGCAGACCAGGGTTAAGCAGCAAAACTTTCTGTGACAATGACAATGTTCTATATCTGCACCATCCGATACAGACGCCACGAGTCCCATTTGGCTACTGAGTACATGAAATACGGCTAGTGCACCTGAAGAACTAAATTTTAAATCTTAATTCATTTAAATCAGTTTAAATTTAAATACCCATATATAATGGCTACTGTATCAGGCAGCACTGCTTCTAACCTACCTGCTCCATCTGTAAGTCTGGAAGTCACCTTAGTCTCCTGCCTCACCACCAACTGCCCCTTCTCCCACAAAAGTACACACACACACACACAGACAGATATTCAATTAGCCAGCCCTGTGTTCTTTAAAGCTTTCATTTCGGTATGCTTCTCTACCCCCACTGTCACTACTTTCTTTTTCAGTCTTTAACAAGATTAAGGCCACAGCCTCCTAGTTGGCCTCCTCACTTAGCCTCCTCCTACCCACTCCCTGTAAAATGTAAATAAAATTTGTTATTTCCTTTACACGAAAGTCTCCAAAGTCTTGGCATTTCCCCAAGGTAAAACTCTAGACTCTAACATGATCGACAAAGCCCTCCATGATCCAAGCCCCATTTCCAGCCTCATCTTTCACCACTCCCGTCCACCTCCCAATTCTTGCTCATATCGTTAACCCTCATCATGCTCTATTAAAACTGCCTGTGTACTTGTCTCCTTCAATGTCTCTAGCATCCTGAGAGCAGAGACAGTGTCTCAAAAATTATATTGCTAAGACAGAGCACAATACACAGTACACAAATGAAGCATACTAGAGTTTCTATAAATATTTTTTGAATGAGGGAAGAAAAGGGAAAAAAGAAAAACAAGGAAACAGATGTGTACTCTGGGACAACTATGAAAATAAAAAATTTGTAAAGCGGATATTTTTGCTATATTATTTGAAAGAATTTTAATATGAATTTAAGTAAAGATTCAACCCCTAATTTCAAGGAAATCCTGATTGGTGCTTTTAAGAAAGGCATATAAAAAACTTGCTATGTAGAAATACATACTATATTATCTGCATTTGTGAGTTTAAACCTAAAGAATAATTTATATCCATTTTTTTTCTTTTTTAATATTTACTTTTATTTATTTATTTGGTTGCGCTGGGTCTTAGTTGCGGCAGGCATGCTCCTTAGTTGCAGCTCACCAGCTCCTTAGTTGTGTCATGCGAACTCTTGGTTGTGGGATCTAGTTCCCTGACCAGGCATCGAACCCAGGCCCCCTGCACTGGGAGGGTGGAGTCTTATCCACTGTACCACCAGGGAAGTCCCTATATCCATATTCAATTAACTTATTTTCAGTAACCAGGAATATAGATAGAAATTGCTGCTCTATTAAAATCAAGAAATGCTAAGCCTAAGCAGTACTCCAGTTATTTCAGAATGGATTCAGAAACTTGGCAATACTAGAAAATTAACAGCAAACCACTAGAAAAACCACCAGAAAAATCAAGTGAAAGGTCCAATAACACCACTTTCAATAACTTCTTCTACTTTATAACTTTCCACTTATGCATGGGAGAAAAATATCAAGCAAAATTCAGCCTAAATTTGATACAGCAGTTTAGAAAGGGATGCAAAACTGTCTGAAATATTCGAAATTATCTGCCACTAATGAAAGCGAAGTGAATACTGCCATGAGGGTAGAAAAGTCACCTGTGTGGCATCTGAAGGGATGGGTCCTGAAAGATCTGAAGGGATGTACGCAAAAAGACTGTTGCAAAACACAGCTGCTTTTTGTTTCAGAAGAAATCCTGAGCCTCTCGGATCTTTAATAACTTCTTACTGTTTAATCATAAGTTCAACTTAGTCTTTCTTCCTTGAAAGAAAAGGTCAGCAACAGTAAATTCTGTATGTATGAGGAGAAAAATCATACATATACATAACACAAGGGGAAAAAGTCAGGTAGAAATCAATTTTAAAACCTGTGTAATCAACCACATTAACAGGTTAAAAGAAAAAAAGACTGTCTCAATAGATATGAAAATGTATCAGGTAGATTTTAACATTTATTAATGATTAAAAATATTAACAAATTAGGAAGAGAAGGAAACTATCTCAATCTAACAAAGGATAGGTGCAAAGGCAAATAAGTGTCTGTAAGGGAACAGGCACCTCTGCTGCTGCATGTCTGGTGACCTGTAGCATTCTGAGTCTAGGCAGAACGCTTCTGACCTCCTCCTGCCCCCCATGCACCACCCCCAGCCCCGCCCCACCACCCAGAACAGGAGAGGATGGGAGGCCTACAAGAGGCAGCTACCAGGCCATCTCCCACAGTTCCCCTCTCTCCCTTGGAGGCTGTCATGAGAGAGTTTCTCATTGCTGCCTGGAGTCTGATGAGGCAGGAGACTTTCAGCCCTACCCATCTCAGAACAGAGCTGTAGAATATGAAACCACGTAGGGGCAAATTAGAATGGGCTCCTTAGCAACAGGGCATCCCACAGCTCACCGCAGTCATCAGCAATGGTTTTGTTTTGGTGTCATCCTTTTTGGCCTATGGGACAAGAGTCATAGAGAGCTGGCACCTTTGGCTCCACTGCCCATGTAAGTGATAAACTGTCTAACCTGGAAGCGTTCGTTGTATCTATACCAGTCACATCAGTCAGGCCTTGGTCTTGGCCTTGGCCTTGCCTTGTCTTGTGTGTGTGTGCCTGACACCACCATACTTCACAGCGAAGAATTAGCTGCCCCAGCAACCACTGATTTGCCTTTTCTAGAAATTTCATGTAAATAAAATTATAAACAGCAGTTTTTTCCCTGAGCGAAACATTTTTGAGGTTCATTTATGTTGCTAAATGTATCAGTAGTTGCTCCTTCTTATTACTCAGTAGTATTCCATTATATGAATATACTGTATTTTGCTTATCAGCTCATCAGTTGATGGACATTTGGATGGCTTCTGAGATTTGCTATTAAGAATAATGCTGCTATGGATATCTGCACACAAGCCTTTGTGTGGACATATGTTTTCATTTCTCTTGGCTATAGATACCTAAGTTGAATGGTTGAGGACATACAGTAAATACATGTTTAATTTAAGAAATTACCAAACTGTTTTCCAAAATGAGTGTAATATTTAACATTTCTACCAACAATGTATAAGAATCTCAGTTTCTCCACATCCTTGCTAATACTTGGTACTTCAATCTTTTGACTTTACCATTCTAGTGGGTATGCAGTGGCAATATACTGTGGTTTTAATTTGCATTTTCCTAATGAATAATGATGGTGAGCATCTTTTTCAAGTGCTTACTGCCATCAATATATCTTCTTTGGTAAAGTGCCTATGCAAATCTTTTGCCCATTTTGGGGGGGTGATGTTTATCTTTTTTTTTTGTAAGAGATCTTTAGATATTCTGAATGTTAAGTCCTTTACCAGATATATGATTTGCAACTATCCTCTCCTGATTTGTCTTTTGTATTTTCTTAATGAATTCTTTTGAAAAGCAAAATTTTCTAATTTTGATAAAAGCCAATTTATCAATATTTTTCTTTTATGAGTCATGTTTTTGGTGTCATATCTAACCCAAGGTCTCAAAGACTCTCCTATGCAGTGAGGCTTGAGGTTCATTTTTTTTTTGCATACTGAGATCTAACTGTTGTAGTACCCTTTGTTGAAAAGTCTATCCTTGCTTCCACTGAATTACCCTCCCACCTTTGTTGAAAATTAATTAACCATATATGTGTGTTTATATCTGGACTCTCTACTTAATTCCATTGATGTCTATATGTCTCTATGCTGATACCACTCCTGTTACTGACCATGACAGTCGCTGACAGACAATTAATGTCAAGACATTCCTGGAAAAACACAAGGTGGGAGCACTTACTCTACCAGGTATGAAGACTTACTATAAAGCTATAGTAACTAAGACGGACTGGCACTGGACCGAGATAGAGAAACCAGTAGAACACAACAGAGAGCCTCAATTTATTACAAAGCAGTTGAAAAAGGAAGGAACTGTCAATAAATGATGCTGAGAAAATCAGGAACCAAACGGGAAAAAAATAAACCTCACAGCATATGCAAAAATCAATTATAGACAGATCATGCTGCTATATGAGAAAGGTAACTTGCAGAAAATAACAAAAGAGTAACTTCATGACCTTAGAGTAGGAAAAGATTTCTTAAACAGGACATAAAAAGCACTAACCATATAAAGGAAAATATTAACTGGACTACACTAAAATTAAGAATCCAGTTCTTCAAAAGACACCATTAAGAGAACAAAACAGCAAGCCATAGAGTAGAGGGGAAATATTCCCGACACAAATAACCAAAGAAGGGCTCATTTCCAAAATACATAACTCCTATAAATTAATTAGAAAAAGAAAAAAATCCAACAGAAAACTGAGCAAGATATCTGAATAAGCACTTCACGAAAGGTTCTCCAAATGACCAAAAGACAGAAAGGTATTTAACCTCATTTGTAACTGGTGAAATGCAAATTAAAACTATAAGATACCACTATAAATCAATCCACCAGAACGGCTGAAATTAATACCACTGACAATAATGGCAAGGATGTAGAACAAAAAGAAACTCTCAAATACTGCTTCAGGGCATGTAAGTTTGTACAACTACATAGGAATAGCTGGCACTTATCTAGTAAAACTGCACATATGCATACTCTATCACTGAGCACTTTTTTTTTTTTTTTGCGGTACGCGGGCCTCTCACTGCTGTGGCCTCTCCCGTTGCGGAGCACAGGCTCCGGATGCGCAGGCTCAGAGGCCATGGCTCACGGGCCCTGCCGCTCCGTGGCATGTGGGATCTTCCCGGACCAGGGCACGAACCTGTGTCCCCTGCATCAGCAGGCAGACTCTCAACCACTGCGCCACCAGGGAAGCCCCCTATCACTGAGCACTTTTATTCCTGGCTATGAAAGCATCAAAAATACATGCATCAAAAGACTTGTGTAATAACGGTCATAGTGGCATAATTCATAATGCCCCAAAACTGGAAACAACCTAAATATCCATCATTAAAATAATGAATAAGTTGTGATGAACAGAATACTATTTAGCAATGAAAATGACTAAACCACTGCTACACACAACAAATCTAAATCTCACAAAATGTTGAGTCAAAGAAGCCAGACATAAAAGAATATATACAACATGATTCTATGTATATAAAGTTGGAAAACAGATAAAACTAAATAATAGAATTATATGAAGAAAAGCAAGAAAATGATTCCCATGAAAGTCAGGACAGTAGTTACCTTTATAGGGGAAGGAATGGGTTGTGATTGGTAAGGGGCAAAGAAAGTTTTTAGAACGCTGGCAAGGTCCTAATGTTTGACCTAGATGATGGTTATACCAGTGTTTATTCCATAAGTTTTCAAACTATACATTTGTTTTATACACTTTTCTCAATGTGTGTTACATTCAAGAAGGGCTTCAAGAGGGAATTAATTCCTTCAATTGATAAGTTATATTCCCATAATAAAATTATGTTTAAGGTCCAAACTTCTACTTCGTGAAATGTTTTCACAATTTCAGAGATGTTTAACTGAAGTTCAGACAATGAGTTACCTAATTTCCATGAAAAGGGCTTTTAAACAAAAAAGAAGGAAAAAATGAAAAGAATATATATACACACACATAAAGGGGCTGTCAGATGGAAACCATTGTCTATTCATCTCGCAGCACACCATATTAAAGAAAGCTAAAAGGAATACAAGGTTTAGCTTCATTCTGGGTGAACCACTAAAAATGAGAGTTCATATGGACTTCAGGTGACAGTGATGTGTTAATGAAAGTTCACCAGTTATAATAAATGTCCCACTCTGGTGGGAGACTGATAATGGGGAAGGCTATGCATGGATGGGGGCAGGGATTCTATGGGAAATCTCTACCTCCACTCAATTTTGCTGAAAACCTAAAGCTGCTCTAAAAAATAAACTCTTTAAAGTGTTCAAGAGTTGCTGTATCTCTAAAGCACAGCTCTGATCATGTGTCTCCTAATTAAAAACCTTCAATAGCTAGCAACACAGTATCTCAAGATTGGAAGGAACCTTAAAAATTACTCATTCAGTGCCTAGAACACAACAGGGGATGCAGTACCT
The DNA here is from genome assembly GCF_005190385.1 of Monodon monoceros. NCBI lineage: Eukaryota > Metazoa > Chordata > Mammalia > Artiodactyla > Monodontidae > Monodon > Monodon monoceros. The sequence goes on from NW_021703783.1 coordinate 2,094,063, forward strand.
CATAAAAACATTCACACCATCACTGGACAGCAATGACTTACAAAGTCCATAGGGAATAGTAAAATGGAAGGTTGCAGGAGAGGGAAAATCAAGAACACTACATGTCTTTCTGGCTTGAACAACTGGTAGTGTCATTTAACAAATTAAGGAACATCAGAAAAGAGAGGAATCATACATTTAGTTTTGGATGTGCTGAGTGTAAGGGGCATCCAAGTGGAAATACTGGATAACAATAGCCCTTAGACACAAAAGAGGTAAAAGCTGAAGACAGAAAAATGAATACTCAGCATACAGATGAAAAATGAAATAGAAAATGAGATGAATATGACCCAGCAATCCCACTACTGGGCATATACCCTGAGAAAACCATAATTCAAAAAGAGTCACGTACCACAGTGTTCACTGAAGCACTGTTTACAATAGCCAGGACATGGAAGCAACCTAAATGCCCATCAACAGATGAATGGATAAAGAAGGTGTGGCACATATATACAATGGAATATATTACTCAGCGATAAAAAAAAAACGAAATTGAGTTATTTGTAGTGAGGTGGATGGACCTAGAGACTATCATACAGAGTGAAGTCAAGTCAGAAAGAGAAAAACAAATACCGTAGGCTAACACATATATATGGAATCTAAAAAACAAGTTCTGGAGAACCTAGGGACAGGAAAGGAATAAAGACACAGACGTAGAGAATGGACTTGAGGACACGGGGAGGGGGAAGGGTAAGCTGGGACGAAGTGAGAGAGTGGCATGGACATATATACACTACCAAATATAAAATAGATAGCTAGTGGGAAGCAGCTGCATCACACAGGGAGATCAGCTCGGTGCTTTGTGACCACCTAGCGGGGTGGGATAGGGAGGGTGGGAGGGAGATGCAAGAAGGAGGGGATATGGGGATATATGTATATGTATAGCTGATTCACTTTGTTATAAAGCAGCAACTAACACACCACTGTAAAGCAATTATACTCCAATAAAGATGTAAAAAAAATAAAAATAAAAGGTTTGTACTTAAAAAAAAAAAAAGAAGAAGGAAAATGAGATGAGCCAGAGAAATTCAAACATTTAATGAATGGTAGAGAAAGATTCAACAAAGGTGACTGGAAAGAGAGTCCAGAGAACCAGGAAGGAGAACAGAAGCATAATCTAAAGATCCCAAAAGAAGTGAGAGTTCTGCAAAGGAAGGAGAAATCTACTGTGCCAAACACAGCTGTAGTGGGCAATCTTAAAAATGGCTCTGAATGATGTCTACCTCTGAGTATCCATGCTCTTGTGGAATCCTCTCTTGCCTGTGCTGGACCAAGTGACCCCCTTCAAATGAACAGGATACAGCAAAAGTGACAGACTGTCACTTCTGAGGTTAGGTCACAAAAAGAATGGCTAGTAACTCCCCTCCTCAATCTCCTTGATATAGGGCTCGACCCATGTTGTGAGTAATCCTGTGCAGAGACCCAAATGGCAAAGAGACTGATTTCTCCATCAAACAGCCAGCAAGGACCTCAGGCCTGCCACGCGCCACATGCCTGAGCTGGACTCAGACCCTCCCCCAGCTGAGCTCTGAGATGACCAGTCCTAGTCAACATCTGAGTGCAGCCTTATGGGTGACCCTGAATCTCACACACCAAACCCAGATGCCTGCCAAAGAAACTGTGAAACAATAAATGTTTGTTGTTTTAAGTTAAGTTTGGGGGTAATTTGTTACATAGCAATAGACAACTAGTACAGATGCTAAGAGGTTAAATAAATGGATAGAAAAGTAGCCAGTGTATTTAAAGAAAGCCATTAGTAATCCCAGCAAACATTTCAGTGAAATTGTGGCAACAGAAACAAGACAAATAGATTGAGAAGAAAATTACAGGTGAAGAAATGGAAACATAAAGCAAACGTAGACAACTCTCTCAACAAATTCTGGCTGTAAAGCAAAGAGCAAAGCAACTTAAAGCAAAAGGCAAAGAAAGTATGAAGTTGGAGAAGAATCTGTTGTCAAAAATGAGAGACTTTTCTTAAAGTTTAAGTGATGATAAAAACAAGCCAGTTGGGGGACTTCCCTGGTGGTCCAGTGGTTAAGACTCCATGCTCCCAATGCAGGGGGTCCCAGTTCGATCCCTTGTCAGGGAACTAGATCCCCCATGCCACAACTAAGACCTGGCACAGCCAAATAAGTAAATAAATATTAAAAAAAAAAAAAAAAAAGAAGCCAGTTGGGTGGGGAAATACACTCTCACGGAACTTCATTCCATTACTAAGAAACTCCTCTAAAAGTTCTCAGTACCTCTCTGCCTTCACTGATAGCTGGCGTTCCCAGGATGCCTCTTCCCATGCAGCCCTTTCAAGTGGAGGCTATGAAGTCTCTCACGTGGCACACCCAATATTGGGAAATGAGGCAGTTACCCTTCTTTCTTCCACTGCCACCTCTAGGCCACTATTCCTGAACCCTCATGTAAAATCCTTGTTACTCTGATTTTCAAGCTACTCAGTAACACAGTCTCCTACCTCCACCTCTTCACTATCAGCCAGGGATGAGCTGGACACCCTCCACACTCAGCGAGGATATGCTGGCAGCTAGTTTACATCGCCACTATCTTCTACGCCACCACCCCGGATCTTTCCAATACTATAAACCCGGATGAGGCAGCTAACACCAGTTCCTCTAACCCAGAGGTCCCCAACCTTTTTGGCACCAGGGGCTGGTTTCATGGAAGACAATTCTCCCACGGCTGGGGTGGGGGCCGAGGGGCTGGTGGATGGTTCAGGTGGTGATGCAAGCGGTGGGAAGTGGCAGATTACACTTCGCTCGCTCGCCTCTCACCTCCTCCTGCCGTGCAGCCCAGGGGTTGGGGATCCCTGCCCTAACCCATCTTCTGCAGTAAGCAGATCTCCATTCTCTGCGTCTAGCCATTTACAACTAGTTGTCACTTCACTTAATTGTACCATTCTCCATTCAGTCATCAAATATTTAGTAAGTATCTGTTATTTGCTTAGTAGAGAACAAATGACAGTCCCTGTTCTCATGAAATCTAGGACATAATTTTTCGTATTTTCCACAAAGACAGCATAAAAAGATCTAACTGAAGTCTAGACACATTACAACTACTACATTTCCTTTATTTATCAGTCTGGGAACCATGTCAGTTCTAGAAAACTAGAATTATTGTCTGATGTAACCTAGTGAATCCATGCTGTATCCCAGCAATCACCTTTCCCCTGACAAGGCTTCTAAAACTACTTTTTAACTTTTTAGATAATCTGTTCTAAAATATTGCCATAATTCAATTAGATTCCTCAATCTGTAAGTGTGTAACTGTGCTGCCCTAAACAGTAACCACTAGTCACAGTGGCTATTTAAATTAATTGCAATAAAATTAACAATACAGTTTCTCAGTCACACTGGCCACATTTCAAGTGCTCAAAAAGCACATGTAACTAGTGGCTACTGTATTTGATGGTCAAAGATAGAACATTTCTATGATCACACAAAGTTCTATTAAACAGTGCTGGTCTAAAGTTTTTGGTATTCACTTCCTTCTTCCCCGGAAAAAGTTAAAATGACAAATCCTTTTCCAGTCTCCCGAGCACTCTCTGGGGCTCCAAAATATCCTAAGGAATTCCATACTTCAGGATCATTATCACCATCATCAAAGTCACCATGATCAAAATCACCACCACCACAATGTCATCCTCAGGGCAGCTGATTTTTATTGAGTACTTACTGTATTCCAAGCATCTTATTAAAAGCTTTATGAGCGTTAGCTCATTTATTCTTCACAACAATCACATCAGATAGGACTATTATTCTCATCTAATGAGAGTTTAACTGAGTTTTAGACAATAAAGTTTCTCATCCAGATTTATATAGCTAGGAAGTGACAGCAATCCACAAACAGTTTAAGCAAATTAATCACGTAATTATTTTGCCTTTTTAAGACAACACACTTTTTCACAGAAAGGAGAAGTGATGCCCACACCTCACACTAGCACTCAACATTCCAGCCAGACCAAACTATCTTCAGATCACTCTACCTGCCCTACAGCTTTCTTGCCTTTGGGTCCTGCACATGCTGTTCCCTCTGCTTGCATCCTTTTCATCTGGCCAAATACTACTTATCCTTAAGATCTCATCTCAGATCTTCCTACAATCCATCCTATGAGCCCATTCATGCAACTAAATAAACCACTAACTAATTTGACTTTTACACAAACCTATGCTTCTATTCAATCAGAGAATATTAAAAGTAACACTAAATGGCTTCACTACCATTTAACTGGAAACAAAGTAATTCACAAACGTTTTCCCCACATAATACGCAAAACAATACTTTACTTAAAACCAAAACAAAGGTCGGGGCCTCCCTGGTGGTGCAGTGGTTAAGAATCCACCTGCCAATGCAGGAGACACGGGTTCAAGCCCTGGTCTGGGAAGACCCCACATGCCACGGAGCAACTAAGCCCGTGCGCCACAACTACTGAGCCTGCGCTCTAGAGCCCACGAGTCACAGCTGCTCAGCCTGCACACCTAGAGCCCACACACCGCAACATAGAATAGCCCCCGCTCGCCGCAACCAGAGAAAGTCGACGCGCAGCAACGAAGACCCAACGCAGCCAAAAATAAATTAATTAATTTTTTTTAAAAAAAAGAGAGCTTTAAAACCAAAGGTCAGGGGAATGACTGCTAATGAGTTTGGGGCTTCTTTTTGGAGGATGAAAATGTTCTAAAATTGATCGTGGTGATGAATGTACCAAAAGAATTTAATTGTATACTTTAATGGGTGAATCGTACGGTATGTGGATTGTCTCTCAATAAAGCTGTTATTTAAAAAAAAAAAAGGTCTGCAGGTAGCTAGACTTATAAAAACAAATATTAAGCCTGCAAAAAAAAATACATAGGGGATAAAAATACTTGTTATATTTATGCAATTTTAAAATAGCTAAATGCCGTGTTATTGCACAAAATTTCACTGGTTAGGAAAAGCAAGAAACTGGAAACAGTGTCTGCCTTCAGGAGTAACTGGATGGGACAGAAGAGACTTATTTTTTTCCCTGTATACTTTTATAACTTCTGATTTGATACATGTGTTAAAAAAATAAGTGTACATATAATTAGTAACAACAGTGTCATACCTCTCCTTAGTACAAGTATAAACTCCCAGGTTGCATATTTTGTTCTGAAAATAATAAAGAATGAAATATATATGTTTTTAAAAAATCAGTCGAAGGAAGTAAAAAACTGAAAGATTCTTACATTTGTCTCATCTCACACTAAAAAGCATTCAGTCATTTCTCTGTTATTAGACATTATAATCAGGCAGAATTCTTTCTTACCCAACAGTCTGACACATCTTTAAACAATGACACAGTTGACCATTCCCTCCTCCTTGAAAACTTCCTTTCCTTCATTTGTAGTACATCACACTCTCCTGGTTTTCCTCCTACCTCAATAACCTCTTATTAATCTCCTTTGCTGAATTCCTCTTCATTTCCCAAGAAGGTGTCCAGAAGGTAAGTTCCATGAAGGTGGGAATTTTTGTCAGCTTTGTTCACTACTGTATTCCCAAAGGCTAAAAAAAGTACCCAGAACCATACTCAATAAATAACTGTTGAATGAATAAATGAATGAATCAGCACCTCCAGGCTCACATTTTGAAAAGCCATAGAAGTAAACTATATTCCACATAACCTTTATGCTTAATTTACTTTATTACATTATATTTCTCTGAAAATTGTTTATTAAAATTGTTTATTATTGGATTAGCCAAAATACTTCATTCCCTGCTCTTCCTCCATCAATGTGTTTTACACAGTATGTGCAAAACGCACATTTAACAGCTCTTATACTACTTCTAAAAGCATAAACATAGCATAGAAAAAGAGCCGTTGTTGCTATGGGAATTTTCACTTTTGTTTCTAGTACTAACGTTGAATTAACACAATGACATACTTATCTGATTTTAGTAATTAAAAAAAAGGGGGGACACCCCAGTAGACTTAACTAAGATATCACAGTAATGACTAGCAAGCCACATTTCTTGAAAAATAAAACATACTAGTTTTCTCAGCCTTAAGAAATTCTAAAGAGAAATAGAACACTTCTACCCTACATTTTCCCCAAATCATATGACTGCATTCCAACAAGAAGAATCACATCCCACTGTCAGCCATGGAAATGTCATTTTAGCACTATACAAAGTTTCACTGCTATTTTAGTTCACATTTGTCCCCATGTATACCCCATTAAATCAAAGTATAATTTATAAGCCAAAACCAGATATGTGAATTTTAATCTTTCCTTCTAAGTGACTAATCCAATATCAAAACTATTATTGTACCAACTTATAATTTGACCTGTCGGAATACAATTAAATCTTTAGTTTATAATTACAAATTGGACCACACCCTTTCTCACTTAATAGCTATTATATCATCTGTTTCCTACAAATTTCGTCAAGCAGATATATTTGCTAGAATAATCTGCTCATTAAGTAGGCATGTTAAAAAAAGGTACCTACTGACACTCACTCTGTATATTTCTCTCTCAGGTTATGGGAAAGCACTTCCCTGGCTATGTTCCCAAATAAATTGAGTAAGCCTTTGGAAAGTCACTGCTTAAACTCCATTTCATGACCGTTTCCCTTCCTCCATAAATGAATTACTTAAGAGTCATGCCTACTTCCATCCATTACATAACAAATGTCAATCTCAGGGCCTGTTTTCCGAGGAAGAAATAGCTTAAATGATATTAACTGATAGGTAAGGCCAGTGAATACTGTAATCTAATAGGGAGCAGGAATCCAGAAAAGAAGATTCTGATTCAATGTGCTAGGTTGTGAAACACTGAAGTGAAGAACGTTGAACACTGTTTACTCTTAGTAACATCTCCCTATACAACGACAGACACATGCCCCCAAAATGTTACTAAAAAGCATTTTAAAAGCACCTGACTCCAAGAACGTTTCTGAGAAATTGAGGGACCTACCAAAAAAAAAAAAATTATTCCACTTCACTTTTAAAGTGTCTAATAAAGACATGTGCAATTGAGAAATTTTAGAAAGCTCCAATAATTGTTAATTAAGTGTAACTTTACAACAATTAAACACAAAATAGCTGTCAAGGTTTACTAAAACATGTGTTGTAAAAGACAGTTGTGCTTCAAAACATTTAAGTATGTTTCGCATAATTAGCGCCAACAGAACTATTCAAATTGTTCATTGTATCCATCCAAAGCAGTCAACCAGAACCACGTGCGACTACTCCTCAGAAACGTGTCTTCCAAAGCAACCACCTGATCCTCAGGCCCTCTCTTAAGGGGCCAGGATAGAGCTCTGAAAACGAGGTGGCATAGAGATCGTTCAGGCACAGAAGAAAGACTGGAAGATAACACCTTTAAGGAACTAAGTGTACTGGGACCTATTCCCCAATGTTGCTGCCAGAAGGAAGTCGTCTAACCCAAGATCTCGCTCTTCTTGAACGGTGTAGAACTCCAAACCCATCCACGCTCACACCCCGAGCCAAAAGCAGAGGGATTCTCCCCCCGCTCGACGCCCCACCCGCTCCGCCTGGAGAAAAAAAAGACCCCAAATCCTAAAGTAGAGATGTGAGACCTAGTGCAATAGCTTCTCGAACTGCCTCAAAGGCAACATCCACAGCTCATCTTCCTTCTGGAAGCCAAGCCTCCATCTCCTACCTGACCACTTCACAGCAGGAAAAAAACCAGAATCCTCGTCTCTTTCAACGCTGTACATCAATACCCAAACCCCAGACCCAGCCGACCGCACCCCAGCCTCCCGGGGCTCCGCGAGACGTACACCTCCCCACCTCGCGCGCAACACCACGCCTCACAAGCCGGGCGCCCGCAGCCGCAGCCGCCGCCGCCGCCGCCGCCGCCGCCGCCGCCGCCGCCGCCCCCGAGCTCGTCGGTGGGCTGGGTGGGGCCGCCCTCCCGGACGTCCCATCCCCCCCGCAGGGCGCGGAGGGGGAGGGGTCCCCGCGCCTCACCTACGGCTCCGCCCTCCCCGGGGGCGCGCTGCAGGGACCCAGCCAGGGCCGTGAGGAGGAGCGGGCGGAGGAGAGCCGAGGGGCCTAGCGCCAGCAACGGGCGGGAAGCTCCAGGCGCCGCCCGATCCCGAGCTGCCGCCACCGCGGCCGTCTCACCCTGCTCAGGGCTGCCGGTGCCGGTGCCGCTGCCGCTGCTGCCCGGGCGCCGTCGCCGCCCCCAACGCCGCCGCCACCACTACCACCGCCGCCGCCACCGCCACCGCCGCCACCACCACAGCCACAGCTCGGCCGGGGCGCCCGACGTCACCGCGCCCCGCCCCCTGCGCGATTTCCCCAGCCCCGCCCCTGGATGACGTCAGCGCGAGCCCCGCCCCCGCCCGACCGCGCCCGGTCGGCGTCCCGCGGCGTCCCGCAGCCTCCCGGGAGCGCGACTCGGGCGCGCGCGGGCCTCGGGCACTTTCCGGGGTCTGGCGGGCGGCGGCTCTGGGCTGCCGGCAGACGGCGGCGCACAGCGCACACGGCAGGCGCGGGTCGGGCGGCGTCTGTCTCCTCCCGCTTGCCGTAGGAGGCGGTGCGGCGCGAACAGTGGGCCGCCGCCTCCGCCGCTGCCTCAGGGGGCAAGTCACGCAAAACCCGGGGCTAGCCGCCCCGAGGAGCCTGGCGCCCGAGGACAGGTGGGCTTCCCGCCCGGAGGCCCTCGGGCTGCCCGCACGGCCCGGGAGACACCGCCAACGGTCTTTTCGCGGTTCGCCTCGGCGGTCGGGGAGGGAGGGCGGGGCGGACGGCCGTCCCAGTCCTCGCGGGCGGCAGCTGGTCCGGCGTCGGGCTCCCCAGTTTCTGGTACCGAAGCGCAGACGGTTTCCTTGTCGGAGCCACGCACCGTTAATGTAAGGCCGTAAGTAAGCTATCGCTGCACTAAGAAAGTAAGAGTGATTTGAATCGTGTTTTTTCCCGGCTGGCGATTGTTTTATCAGTAACTCTAAACGCCCCTGAGAGCAGTTGAGTCACCGCCAGCGTCCACGCCCTCGTGGCCCCACTGTCACTTTCCCGTCCCTCGTCGGGGTTCTCGTCCCTTCATTCGTCATCGCAGCCCCATCCCGCCCAGCGTCCCCCGGCCTGCTGTACAGTCGCCCCCTTCCGTAGGGTCCGTACGCGGCCGCCGCTGTCAGGACCGCTGCCGGGGGACGCTCGGTCCTGCCAAATGAAGCATCCTAAAGTGTTTCATTTTCTCGAGCACCCGACTTCACTCAGGAATAAACCAACTTCCTTTGACTGTTTCTCACGATCCTTCTTATCTGACTGCTGATCCGCTCGTCCTGCTGCTCCCCAGCGGTGTGGTGAGATGAAGGGAAAGCAGAGTGGACTCATCTTATCTTTCTAGTTTCCATTCTGCCAGTGTCTACGTGTGTGACCTTGGGAAAATCCCATTACTCCTGGGTCCTGCTTTTCGTAACTGTAAAACGGGGTGTGAACGAGATGTCTCAGATCTATCCCATCCCTGAAATGTGGGGATCTGAAGAGTGTGAGATGCTAAGCATTGTTATTCATGCGCGGGAGTACTGTCAGTATCACAGACACAGAAATTTTTTTGGTTTCTTTTTTGTCATTCCATTGTTCTTTTTTCTTATTTACTACTCTGCCCCACATATCTTTTTTTAAACCTACACTTAGGATTTTTTTTTTTTTTTAATTAAAGCTGGCTGAGTGCATGCATTCGTTGCCTCTTCTTCCTGGAACCCCATTAAAATGCTAACAAAGGAATGAAAAATGATAGAAACCCGTACAAAACAGAAAATGGGAAGGGAGCCACCAAGAGATTTTTTTTCCCTAATTTTACACACAGAAAGTGGGTGAGGTCTGATTAAACAAAATGGAAGAAACCATAATGTGGAATAGGCGTAGGGGGGGTACTGCAGCTGAAGAAGGAGGCCTACCTGCCAGAAGTGATTTAGAGAAACTGAAATTTGGAGACACTGACAAGACAGAGCAAGAGTGAGAAGCAGGGCTGAAAACAAGGACACTAAATAAAGGTCTCTATGTAGAACAGTGGAACCCTCCCTATACCTCAGATACAATAGCTAGGCATTTATCCCAGGCTAAAAGTCAAGCTTTTTCATCATCTCTGGGGAGCATTTAATGACTAAGAGTAGAGCATTCTTTATTCTGGCACAATAGCCAGTTTCCTACCCACTCACCCTAGAGGGAAGTTGTGCAAGTTGGCAAGACCCCCCCCCCCAAGTTCTAAAGATGCGTCATCAGCATCCAACTACTTCATCTTAAATATGAATGGACAACCAGGGACTGTTAGGTGTTTAAGGGAAGTCTGCAACTTGGGGCTGGGGAAGGGAGGGAGAGGATAAGGAGAAAATGTGACCACAGAGGAAAAAGAAACTTCAGAGAACTTAAAAATATGCTCACAAACTTTTATTACAGGTATGAAACAAGGATAATGTACTCAGATAAGTAACAATCCAAGAACAAAAAGTAAGTCTTGAAATTAGAAATAGGAAATTGCCAAAATTATAAATTCACTGGAAGTGTTGAAAGGTAAAATCCGTGCAATTTTAAGAATAGAAGAAATACGCAAAGAGATGGAAATTGCAAGAGAAAATATAAGAAAAATAAAAAGTCTATCCAACAGGACTAATACCACAAGAGAAAGAGAAAAGAGAGTAAATAAAAGATGGAAAGTTACCCCAAAAATAATGGAACAAAATTTCCCAGAGCTGAAAATGTCCATTAGTGGAGAACAAAAACAACTTTGTGAAATGTTAAAACTCTAAAGATAAAGAGAAGATCCTGAATTTCCAAAGGAAAAATGTGACCCATAGGGACCTCCCTAGTGGTCCAGTGGTAAAGAATCTGCCTTCCAATGCAGGGGACGCAGGTTCGATCCGTGGTCGGGGAACTAAGATCCCACATGCCGTGGAGCAACTAAGCCGGTGTGCCTCAGCTAGAGCCCACATGCCACAAACTACAGAGCCCACGCTCTGGAACCCATGCACCACAACTAGAGAGAAAGAACGTCCATGCCACAACTGGAGAGAAGCCCGCACACCTAAAGGAAAGATCCCGAGTGCCGCACCTAAGACCCAACGCAGACAAAAATAAATAAATAAATAAATAATAATTTTTAAAAGTGACCCATAAAAGAGTAAGACTCACACTGCGATTAGAATTCTTACCAGCAACACTAGATATGAGAAGATAACAATGACCTTCAAGTTTCTGAGGGAAATATTTCTTTAACTTCAAATTCTAAGAATTTTCTTATTTAAAAAAAACTCTATTCCTAGCTGAATTATCATTAAGAGAGCAAAATGAAAACATTTTCAGATATGCAGAGACTCATAAACTCGAACTCCCACGTAGGCTTTTTTTCAAAATTTAAAGATGAGATAGAAATGAGGTTTCTGACAGCATCACTATCCAGGATTCACTAGATCTAATTCAATAGTAAAGGGAAATCCCAAGAGCTAGGCTAGATTGGGATGGAAGGATAGGAGTTCTGGGAGAGGATTCAACTGAATAATTAGTATGATAGAAAGCTTAGAAAATGCTGGTTTCTGATGTTCAACTTTTAGACCAAACCTGTTAATAAATTATAATCTTGCTGTAGTTGAAGCATAGTTTATAAATTATACCAATGTTGACAACATAAAGGTAAGAATACAGCTGGCAGTTTAAGATGTGAAACATAGGAAAGGTAGAGGTAAAGGGAAAAGCACTCAAGAGACGATGTGTATAGTTGGCAGAATAAGAAGCAGTTGCTAAAGTGTACTGTTAGAAGTAGGAAAAGTGACCAGTGGAGGAGCAAGGAATTATTAGGCTTACTGAGAGGATAGGAAGAAACGAGGTACAGGGTTTATAATTAAGCTAAATCGTCATCAAGAAATAATAGAAGACTTAATATCGTTAAAATAAGCAGTACTCCTCCATTTGTTCTGCACATTCTATGCAATCCTATCAAAAATCCCAGCTGCCTTTTTTTTTTTTTCTAGAAATTGACAAGCAGATCCTAAAATTCACATGGCAATGCAAGGGACTCAGAATAGCCAAAAGAATCTTGAAACAAACAAAAAAAAGTTGCAACACTCATTCTTCCTGCTTTCAAAACTGACTACAAAACTACAATAATCAAGGTAGTGTGTTGTACCAGAATAATGATAGACGTATATATCATGGAAAAGAATTGAGACTTCAGAAATAACCCACACATTTATGGACAGTTGATTCACTGGGAAAATAGTCTTCTCAACAAGGGTGCTGGGACAGTTGTATAACCACATGCAAAAGAATGAAATTGGACCCCTACCTCACTTACGCAAAAATTAATTAAAGGAACTTCCCTGGTGGCGCAGGGAATCCGCGCCAAGGGAAGAGACATGGGTTCGACCCATGGTCCAGGAAGATCCCACATGCCACAGAGCAACTAAGCCTGTGCACCACAACTATTGAGCCTGCGCTCTAGAGCCCACGAGCCACAACTACTGATCCCGCGTGCCACAACTACTGAAGCCCACGTGCCTAGAGCCCATGCTCCGCAACAAGAGAAGCCACCGCATTGAGAAGCTCACGCACTGCAACGAAGAGTACCCCCACTCACCTCAACTAGAGAAAGCCCACACGCAGCAGTGAAGACCCAACGCAGCCAAAATTAATTAATTAATTAAATTTTAAAAAAATTAATTCAAAATGGATCATAGACCTAAATATAAATGCTAAAACTATAATACTCTTAGAAAAAAACAGGTGTAAACCTTCAGGACCTTGGATTAGGCAATAGTTTCTTAGCTATGAAACCAAAACCGTAAATGACAAAATTTTAAAATTGGACTCTATCAAAATGGAATATAGAAAACTTTTGTATATTCAGCTTTAAAAAGTATGGTGAGCCTTGAAGACATTATATCAAATGAAATAACCCAATCACAAAAGGACTGTATATTGTATGATTTCATTTATATGAGGTACCTAGAATAGTAAAAGTCATAGAGCCAGAAAGCAGAAGGGTGGTTGCCAGGGGTTGGGGGAAGGCAGATGGGCATTTGCAAGCCAACCAAACCTGCCAACACCTTGATCTTGGATGTCCAGCCTCCAGAAATGTGTGAAATAAATTTCTGTTGTTTATGCTGCCCAGTCTGTGATATTTTGTTACAGCATCCTCACCAGACTAATACAGATTTTGGTACTGAGGAGTGGGGTACTACTGTGACAAATACCTTAAAAATGTGGAAGGGGCTTTGGAAGTGGGTAATGAGTGGAGGCTGGAAGATATTTGAGGTGCATGTTAGGAAAAGCCTAGATTGCCTTGAAGAGAGACTCTTGGTAGAAATGTAAACGTTAAAAGGTAACTGTAGTGAGATCTCAGAAATGAGGAGCATGTTATTGGAAACTGGAGGAAAGGTGACCCTTATTATAAAGTGGCAAAGAACTTGGCCAAACTGTTTCCTAGTGTTCTGTGGAAGGTAGAAATTAAAAGTGATAAACTGTGATATTTAGCTGCAGAGATTTCTAAGCAAAGTGTTGGTGGTGCGGCCTGATTTCTTCTTGCTGCTTAAAGTATACAGCAGGTGAGAGATAAATTAAAGGAGTTGTTAAGCAAAAAGGAACCAGAACCTAAAGATTTGGAAAATTCTTAGCCTGTCTACAATATTGTAACTTGCAAGAAATATATACTGGTGAGCATTTTGTAATATGCTTAAATGTCAAATCACTATGTTGTACACCTGAAACTAACATGTACACATAATACAATACATCAACTATACTTCAATTAAAAAAAAAGAAATATACATTTGGTCATTCATATGACCAAAATATATCTCATATTTGGTCTTCATCCAAGGTTCTTGACTCACAGCTCCCAAAACCCTTGGAATTTCCTGAGGGATAAGAGCAATGGGAACTTCTCTTGTCATAATGTTTGGTCTCTACTCCTCAGTTCCTGAAATCACTTTCAGAGTCATAAAGGTAAAATGGATGTCTTGTTATTTGTAACAAGCCCCTTTCTACCACAACAGGATTTATGTTAATGAGGTGACTTTTGGAAAGCCCTAAGTATGGGGACTTGTCAGCAAAGAACCCAACCATGAATAAAGGATTGGAACTTTCAGTCCCACCCCCTGACCTCCATGGAGGGAAGAGAGGCTAGAGGTTGAATTAGTTGTCAATGACCAATGATTTGATCAATCACGTCTATGTAGTGAAGACTCCACAACACTCAAAAGGACAAGGCTCAGAGAGCTTCTTTGGTGAATACCTGGATAAGTGGGGAGAGTGACACCAGGAGAGGGCGTGGAAGCTCTGCGCCCTTTCCCCATACCTTGCCCTATGCGTCTGTTCCATCTGGCTCTTCCTTTTATAATATCCTTTGATAAACCAGTCATCCAGTACGTAAAAATGTTTCTCTGAGTTCTATGAGCCACTCTGGCAAATTAATCAAACCCAAGAAAGGAGTCATAAGAACCTTTGATTTATAGCCATCAGTCAGAAGTACAGTTCACAAGCTGGACTTGCAATTGGCATCCTGAGCTGGGAGAGATTGTTGGAACCTCCAGTTTGTGGCCAGTTGGTCAGAAGCACAGGTAACAACCTTGCTTGCATCTGGCATCCTGAGAGGGCAAGAGGGGTGTACAGCAGTCTTGTGGGACTGAGCACTTAACCTGCAGAACTTGATGTTGTCTCTGGGTAGATAGTGTCAAAATTGAGCTGAGATGCAGGAGACCCAGCTGGTACCCAGAGACTTGCTCCTTGGTGGTGTTGGGAAACCACCCCAACTCCTCACATGTTGGAATTAGGTGTAGAACCCAATTACTATCCATATTACGATAAAAGAAGTATGTTCTGGAGAATACATCAAGGGTGTAGCTGGATAGTCATTTGATAAAGAGGTCATGGGTGCAACTCATGGATTTAATCAGTCATCTCCTAAGTAACCAGGAATAGAAATAAGATTATACCAGTAGAAACACTGCCAGTTTGAACTAAGGGGCATAGAGACAACAAAATGGAGGAATACTGTCAGACTTCTGGGAGTCTACAGGATAGGACAATAGAGCTACCTGGCTGCCAATTCACATCACCCTTCAAGAAAAGCAAGAAATGACACCAAAAGTGATTCAGAGATCAACAGGCCTGCTACTCCAGCCACCAGCCCAGAGAGTACAGGTCTGGGGGGCAAGCTGTCTCCTTGGTTTCAGTGGAGCCTGCTACCAACCAGTGCTTCAGGAATAAAGCTGATGCCCAGGGCTGAGGGGGTGGAGCCACCACCCAGGGCCAAGGGGATGAGGTTGCCACCCCAGTGGGCCTGGAAAGCAGAGCATTGAGCCCAAAAGGATTACTCTTGAGCCTTAAAATCTAATGAAGTTTGCCTTGCTGGGTTTTGTACTTGCTTTGGACCCATTTCCCTTTCTTCTTCCTGATTTCTCTCTTTTAGAATAGAATATCTCTCTATGCCTGTCTCACCAGTGTATTTTGGAACCACATAACTTGTCTGATGTCGCAGGCTCACAGCTGGCAAGGAATTTTGCCTTCGAGTGAATCATATCTCAAGTCTCAACCATACCTGATGATATTCAGGTAAGACTTTGCACTTAGAGTTGATGCTGGAATGGGTTAAGACTTTGGGATGGGGGTGAATGTGTTTGCCTGTGAGAAGGACAAGAATTTTGGGTATCCAGAGGGCAGAATGTTTTGGACTGAGCTGCATTCTCCCAAAATTTATGTGTGGAAGCCCTAACCCACAATGTGACTATATTTGTAGACAGGGCTTTTAAAGAGCTGGTTACGGTTAAATGAGGTCATATACAGTCTGTGGTATTTTGTTATGGCAGCCCTAGTAGACTAATTCAGACACCACCAGGAAAGTGAGGAGACAATACACAGAATGGGAAAAAAATTTGCAACCACATATTTGATATTATATCCAGAATATGTAAATACTTCTTAAAACTCAACAATAAAAAGACAACCCATTAAAAAATGGGTACAGGATTTGAATAGATATTTCTCCAAAGAAGATATATAAATAGCCAATAAGTACATGAAAAGATGCTCAACGTCATCAGTCATTAGGGAAATGCAAATCGAAACCACAGTGAGAAACCACACCCACTAGGATGGCCATAATCAAAAAGAGTGTAACTGTTAGTGAGGACTTAGAGAAATCAGAACCCTCATACACACCTGGTGGAAATGTAAAATTGTGTAGTCACTTTGTAAAAGCCTGACAGTTCCTTGAAATGCTGAATATAGAGTTACCATAAGACCCAGCAATTCTAGTCCTAGCAATATACCTAAAAGAATTTAAGATATCCACACAAAACCACAAACTTTTGTATATGAATATTATAGCAGCATTATTCATAGTAGCTGGACAGTGGAAACCAAATCATGAATAAATTCAAAAAAAATAATTTTAACAAATTGCTGACCTGCAAGAAAGTAAAAGAATTGCCCCCAAAGACTCAGTGGCTTATAAACAGCAAATATTTATTTTTAAGTTAGTTGGGATTTGACAGCTGGAGGGAGGGGCGGTCAGCTGCTGTGCTGTGCTCAAGGTACAAATCAGTTCCACACATCTCCCATTCAAGGAACCAGACTAAAGGAGCAGTAGTCACCTGGGTTGTAACTTCCTCATGATGGCAAACAAGCATACAAGAGGCTAAGCCACAGAATCACTTGAAGCTTCTGCTCAAGTGTGTCATATGTCCTGTTGCTCACACTTCATTAACCAAAGCAAGCCACGCAGCCAGGTCCAACATAATGGTGTGGGAAAGTATACTCCTTTCATGGAGTAGAGGAAAGGAAGAAAAAAGGGAAGGAAAAAGACATGCCTTTCCCTTTAAGAAAACTTCCTAAGAAATTGTGCACACCACTTCTTTTTATATCCCATGGTAAGAGCTTAGTTCATGGTCATTCCTTGCTGAAGGGCAAATTGGAAATATAGACTTTATTGTGGATGGTCATGTACCCAGTTAAAATTAAGAAGTTATATTACTAAAATAAGGAGAAAATGACTATTGAGAAAAGCTATCAATCTGCCACAAACTTCTAAAACAATTAACTGATATTTAAAAACTTAATAGGGACTGCCCTGGTGACGCAGTGGTTAAGAACCTGCCTGCCAATGCAGGGGGCACGGGGTTTGAGCCCTGGTCTGGGAAGATCCCACATGCCGAGGAGCAACTAAGCCTGTGAGCCACAACTACTGAGCCCGCATGCCACAACTACTGAAGCCCGCATGCCTAGAACCTGTGCTCTGCAGCAAGAGAAGCCACCGCAATGAGAAACCTGTGCACCGCAACAAAGAGTAGCCCCTACTCGCCGCAACTAGAGGAAACTCATGCGCAGCAACGAAGACCCAACACAGCCAAAAATAAATGAAATAAATAAATTTATAAATAAAGACAGGGAGGATAGAAAAGGCAATCTCCTACTTTAAATCTACTTAGAGTCCCTTAAGGAGAATCTAGAGAAAGGAGGTAAGCATCTGTTCATATAATGGGTTCATATAATGGGTGAGGACTTTCCAAACCAATAAGAGACATAAATCTATAGATCAGGAATCACTAAGAACAGGACCAGTAAAAAGAAATCCAATCTAGATGCAGTGTAGTGAAACCGAGAACATAAAAGACAACACATCTTAAAGTCAGTTGCATTAGTTTCCCAGGTCTGCTGTAACAAAGTGCCACAAACTGAATGGCTTAACATCACAGGAATTGATATAGTCTCATAGTTCTAGAGGCTGAAAGTCCAAGCTCCAGGTGTCAGCAGGGCCTTGGTCCTGTGAAGGGGAGGGGAGAACCCTTCCCTCCCCTCCCTAGTTTCTGGTGATTTGCGGCAATCCTTGGCATTCCTTAGCTTGCATCTGCAGCCCTTCAGTGCCTGCCTCCCCGTCACATGGCATTCCCCTTTTGAGCGTCTGTGTCTCTCTTCCTCTTCTGATAAGGCACCCAGGTATATTGGATTAAGGGCCCACCCTCCTCCAATACGGCCTTATCTTAACTAATGGTGTCCACAATGACGCTCTTTCTTAGGCACTGGGTGGGGATTAGGGCTTTAACCTATCTTTCTGAGGAATACAGTTCAGCCCATAACATGAGACAAATAAATATCAGCTTACTTACAAAGGAACAGTAATTGGCTGACGACAAACCTATGAACACACAAGGGAAGCTGGAAGACAGAATAATCTCTCCAGGTGCTGAGAGACAATAACTGTCATCTCAGAATTGTGTACCCAGTAACACTAATTTATAAGATCAAGGACAAAATAAAGACATTTTCAAGTAAACAAAAGCACATGGTTTATTACCAATTGATCTTCATTAAAGGAAAATCTAAATGATACTTCAAAGGAAAATAATCCTGCAGATGAGGACCCAGAGGCATACACAGCTGCAGTCTGGGCCACCAAAAGGGGTACAGGGCGACTTAAAAGGGCCAAAGCTAAAAGCAGAGTCTGACTACCAAGTGGGAAGCATGTCCACACTGATAGGAACCCAGGGTTTTTCTTCCCCCTGGGGGTCTCATGATCATTAACCATCTGTGTCGGCAAAAGGCAGTCTTCCAGCTTTCATATCAGATGGAGGCAAGGGTAAAAGTTGATAGGAAACTTACATGACTTGGGTGCATTCCTGTGAGTGGGCTAAAGCTCAGTCATGCAGAAAGGGGAGGGGTAGGACTGCGGGCCTAAGACGGGACTGACAAAATAGATTCAGTGAGGTTCAGCCACACAGCATCACTGGGGACAATGACAAGAGCAGTTTATTCAGGTGGTTGAGTTGAAAGTTTGATTAATTGGTTCAAGAGAGAATGGGATGGGTGGAAGTACAAGTTGTGAGTATTAGCAATTCTTTAGAGAATTTCTGTTATAAACAGGAGTGGGGAAATATGAGGTCAACATTATTTTCCCATGTACCTTTCTCCTATTCCCAAATTCCACCTGACGTCATCCACTTCTGGTTTGGGATACTTGTATGTGGAGGCATACTGGCTGGTATAATAGTTTGGGATTCCCCCTTTATTACCTATTTTATTTGCATAATGAGAAGATAACTAGACTTACGTATTAAGTGTTAAGTATCTCCTACAGCATTTTAACTCCAAAATTGCAGAGAGGAGTATGAGAATAGTTTTTTAATCATTATTTCACCATAACAATATTATCTAACTTTACCTCTTATATTTGAAGTTTTTTATACCTGATTAATGTCCATATTTATGTGAGGGTGAAAAAGAATTTACCACAGTAAGGTTTATAGTTATAGTTTTATGTCAAATTATATAACCACAAATACTAGAAGGCAGTATAGCAGAGTCTCAGGTGCAAGGGCTCTGGAATCAGACTGCCTGGGTTCATATTCTGGCTTAACCTATCCAGGCCCTATTTCCTTATCTAAACTGGAGATAATAATTGTAAAGGTATTATAAGGATTAAATGGGGAAATACATGTAAAGTGCTTAAACTAGTAAACACTAAGTATATAGTAAGTCCTTGATAAAGTTAACTAGTGTTATTACTAAGCAGTGAATCAACTGTCAGTAAGAGAAGACCTGACTTACAGTGGCTTAAGTGAGAAGGGTTTGTTCTGCTCACGCAGCAGGCACCCTGAAGATAGGTGGCTGCTAAAATTTGCTCATTTCTACAATGCCAGGGCTTGGCCTCACTTCAGTTCCCTTGGACTTTCCCTCACGATCACACCATCACCAATCACCACATTCTCAAACAAAGGCATTCAAAGGCAGAAAGCAGGAGGCAAGGAAACAGAATTTCTGCCCCTGCGCCTTTCTCTTTTTAGGGAGGAAACAACCACTCTGTGTGTTGTGTTGTGTTCTTCAAGATTGTCTTAGTTTGAGAAAGCCCTCTGGCCAATAAATGGAGGTGCTGACTTTTGGTGGTCAGGCAGTCCTAAGTGCACTGATGTGGTCCACGTGAGGGGCACAGATGGGCGAGGCACCAGCTTGCTGCTACAGCTGTCTAAAGGACATCTGATGTGGTACATATATACCTGGAATACTGCTCAGCCGTAAAAAAGATTGAAATAATGCCATTTCAGCAACATCGATGGACCGAGAGATTATCACACTAAGTGAAGTAAGTCAGACAGAAAGACAAATACTATATGATATCACTTATATGTGGAATCTAAAATATGACAAATGAATTTATCTACAAAACAGAAACAGACTCACAGACATAGAGAACAGACTTGTGGTTGTCAAGAGGGAGGGGGTTGGGGGAGGGATGGATTGGGAGTTTGGGATTAGCAGATACACACTACTATATATAAAATAGGTAAACAACAAGGTCCAACTGTATAGCACAGGGAACTATATTCAGTATCCTATAACAAACCATAATGGAAAAAAAATTTTTTAATAAAGGGCATCTAAAATCTTACACATTGAAGAACACACTTCTAGGGCTTCCCTGGTGGCTCAGTGGTTGAGAATCTGCCTGCTAACGCAGGGGACACGGGTTTGAGCCCTGGTCTGGAAAGATCCCACATGCTGTGGAGCCTGTGCACAACAACTACTGAGCCTGTGCTCTAGAGCCCGCGAGCCACAACTACTGAGCCCACGTGCCACAACTACTGCAGCCCACGTGCCTAGAGCCCAAGCTCTGCAACAAGAGAAGCCACCGCAATGAGAAGCCCGCACACGGCAAGGAAGAGTAGCCTCCACTCGCCGCAACTAGAGAAAGCCTGCACAGCAACGAAGACCCAACGCAACCAAAAACAAATAAATAAATTTATTAAAAAAAAAAAAAAGAACACACTTCTAATTTCTACCCCCAAACCTGCTCTTCCCACATGTTCCCCATCTCAGTAGGTGGCAACTCCATCCTTCCTGTTACTCAGACCAAATGTTGGAGTCCTCCTTAATTCCTCTGTCTTACACATCACATTCAATTACACTGTAGTTAATTAATGCTGTCAGATCTACCTTCAGATTCTGTCCAGAATCCAACCACTTTCATCACCCCTGTCATCACCATGCTGACCCAACCCACCATCGTTTCTTGCCTGTATTATTTCAGTAGTTTCCTGACCGCTCTCCGCTTTCTCCCCCACCATCCTTTTAAAAACTAGATCATAATTATGTCACCTTCTTGCTCAAAACCCTCCAGTCTCAGAGTAAAACCCAGTTTCTTCTCATGGCCTGTAACTCGTCTAAGAGATTTGGTCCTCTCCGACTCTGCCCTTGCCTGCTACTTGCCGTCTAGCTCAGGCTGCCCCAGCTGCACTGACCCACTTGCTGTTCTTTAGTCATGCCAAGCATGCTCCCACCTCAAGACCCTTCTGATGGGCACAGTCTTCTGCCACAGAGCTTCCAGGCTTGATTCCTCACTTCCTTCAAGTCCCCGATGTCACCACCCTGAAGTCATCCCTGCCCCTCTCCGTACTCCCTGCCCCCCTCACTGTTTTAGTTTTCTCCATCTAACATGCTATATATGTGTATTTGTATACATGGATGTACTATGCTTCTTTTTTTATTTTCTGTCTCCCCTCAGAAACGTAAGTTCTGTGAGGGAAGGGACTTTCTTTTTTTCCCTGTTTTACCCCTAGTGCTTGGAACCTATTAGACACTTGGGGGAAAAAATGCTGAATGAGTAAATGAATGAGCGAACAATATTATTTAAAAAAAAAAAAAAAGCTAACTGCCTGATGACCAGACTGCAGCAGTGACACAAACTGCTCCATCTTTTTTTTTTTAACAGAAACCATTTTATTTATGTATTTATTTATTTTATTTATTTTTGGCTGTTTTGGGTTTTAGTTGCGGCACGCGGGATCTTTCTTTGCAGCGCATGGGCTTCTCTCTAGTTGTGGCACACGGGTTCCGGAGTGCGCGGCCTCAGTAGTTGCGGCATGCAGACTTAGTTGCCCTGCTGCGTGTGGGATCTTAGTTCCCCGACCAGGGATCGAACCCATGTCCCCTCCATTGGAAGGTGGATTCTTAACCACGGGACCACCAGGGAAGTCCCAGCAAACAATATTGAACATTCAAGTTGCTTCAAGCTTTGTGTGTACAAGGCTTTGTGCATTTTCTTTCCGTGTTTTATGATTAATACCTTTTATGAATAATTCTCAAAATGAGATTATTGAATAGGAAGGTAAAGGCATTTTTTGGCTTTTAATAAAAATAATCAAATTGTTTTCCAAAATATTTAAACCAGTTATGTAGAGGGCACCAGTTATATGATGGTCCTGCTAGGCATTCTACATTTAAACTTTTCCATAAATTTTATAGGAAAGACTAGAAAATTTGATTATTTTTCCATATTTATTTATAACCATCAGTAGTACTGTTACTTTTTTCTTTTCAGTTTTATTGAGATATAATTGACATACAGCACTGTATAAGTTTAAAGTGTACCGCATAATGATTTGACTTACATACATCGTGAAATGATTATCACAATAAGTTTAGTGAACATCCATCACCGTATGTAGATAAAAAATTAAAAAGAAAAATTTTTTCCTTTTGATGAGAACATCAATGTATTTTTAAATTAATATAAATATTACTTTAAAAAATTAAAATCTCACCCACAGGCTTTCTCAGGTTCTTTCACCTTTTTGGTTCTGACCTATCCTTAGCTGACCTTAATTAAAGGTGAACTTAGTAACCTACTTTAGACAATGCTTCCTATATTCCTCCACTAAGTGTCATACCAGCCTCACAAGTTCTGGATTCTAAGTCCTGTTTATTAGCTTTTATCGTGGTTATAGATTCTCATGCTGGAGGGAAAGGCTGTTTTCTCTGCCTCCATGACTATATGCCCTTTTTAAAAATACCATGCCCCTGCCCACAATACGTTCTTTATCCTCTAATAATATGAATACAAGTATAGCTTATATATGCACACTTGAGTATACTTTATACAGCTGTAAATACTTACATAGAATGAGAGTAGTTATATATAATCACACATGTATTTTTTGTGTTTCAAGATCTCAGCAAGGGATGTACCTGGCTTTGGTTATCGATGAGAAATGTAGCTAAGAGAACATTCAAATTACTCTGATACCCCATCCAAAATAACTCAGTTGTTAGTTCACTTTCTTCAGATACCACCTTGTCTCATGAGCCACCTACTCCCAGATGTTATTCTAAATTACCATTTGCAGTCACTTCTCACAATGCCCACTCCCAGCTGCCTTTCTAATTCAACCATTTCACAGTTCCTGCTTTGTTGCTGTTCTTTCTAGTTGTCATTTTAATCTGAGAGCTAATTATCTTTGTCAACCACCATTCCTCATAGGCCAAACTTTCAACCTGCAAGGCTTTCAGGAAGTCATTTGGTTAAATATTCCCTCATTTTTGGTTACAAATGCCTTGCTTTTTATTTTAAACTATGGAAAGCTCCATGACTGTATTCGATTGTGCTAAATAAGAATCCAGTGAGCACACTAATCAGCAAAATGATTGTGACTCTGGAAACCGAGACTAAATTGCAGTCATATCGCTGGAAGTGTAGGTGGGATGTATGAAGACCTTTCTCAGTGCTCACTGATGTGACATTTAAGTCAACAGAATGGAGGTAACAGTTCCTAAATTATCATCTATAGACAGATAGATAGATAGATAGATAGATATTGTGCCTAATAAACCTTTCTACATAGTTTCTTCATTTTGCCCCTTCTAGATTTTGTACTTCACACTTAATCTTGTAAAAACATACTTGTTGTTTGCATTCCTGTAATGCAAATAACATGTTCAATTGTGAATATATATAAGTGAATATTTTCATGTTTTATCTAACATTTGACATATATAATTCAATTAGCGCAATCCCACCAAATTCTCATTTAAATAAGATTATTGACCATTTTACTTTTTTTTTTTTTTTTGCGATACACGGGCCTCTCACTGTTGTGGCCTCTCCCGTTGCGGAGCAGAGGCTCTGGACGCGCAGGCTCAGCGGCCATGGCTCACGGGCCCAGCCGCTCCGCGGCATGTGGGATCTTCCCGGACCGGGGCACGAACCCGTGTCCCCTGCATCGGCAGGCGGACTCTCAACCACTGCGCCACCAGGGAAGCCCGACCATTTTACTTTGGGTATGAATCAATTCTCATTGTTGGAATGCTAAATGATTCTTTGGTGTTCCTGGGATGCAAAAAAAAAAACCCCCCAAAAAAACCCCTAAAAGCATGTATTTTTTTTCCTACAAAACTCACTAATTCTTCATTTGTTCAACAACTATTTATTGAATTTCTGCTGTGTGCAAAGTATAGTTCATGATAGTGAGGATATAGTGGACAAACTCTCTGCCCCCACTGAGCTTGTATCCCTATAGGGGTACTATATTACTAGTATTACTAGTATATTACCAGTATTTACTATTAATATAGTTATACTATAACTATATTACAAAGCTATAGTAATCAAAACAGTATGGTAAAAAAAACAAAACAGTATGGTATTGGCTTTAAGACAGGCACATAGACCAATGGAACAGAATTTGGAGCCCAGAAATAAACATATACAGTCAACTAATATTTGACTAGGGAGCCAAGAATACTCAACAGGGAAAAGATAGTTTCTTCAATAAACAGTGCTGGAAAAACTGGATATTCACATGCAAATAAATGAAACTGTATCCCTATCTTACACCACTCACAAAAATTAACTCAGAGTGGATTAAAGACTTAAATGTAAGACCAGAAACAGGAAAACTCATAGAAGAAAATGTAGGGTAAAATCTTCTTGACGTTGGTCTTGGCAACAATTTTTTGAAACACAAGCAACAAAGCAAAAATCAATAAGTGGGACTATAGGGCTTCCCTGGTGGCACAGTGGTTGAGAGTCCACCTGCCGATGCAGGGGACACAGGTTCGTGCCCCGGTCCGGGAGGATCCTACATGCTGCGGAGAGGCCCGCGTACCACAAAAAAATAAAAAATAAAAAAATAAGTGGGACTATAACTGGGAGCTCCCTGGCAGTCCAGTAGTTAGGACTCAGTGTTTTCACTGCCATGGCCTGGGTTCAATCCCTGGTCAGGGAACTAAGATCCCACAAGCTGCATGGCATGTAAAAAAAAAAACAGTGGGACTATGACAAACTAAAAAGCTCTGAACAACAAAAGAAACAATCCAAAAAATGAAAAGACAACCTATAGAATGGGAGAAAATATTTGCAAACCACATATCTGGTAAGGGCACTTATATCCAAAATATATCAGGACCTCCTACAGCTCAAAAGGAAAAAAACAATCTGATTAAAAATTAGAGAAAGGAGCTAAATAGACACTTTTCTAAAGAAGACATACAAATGGCCAACAGGTACATGAAAAGATGTTCATCAGGGAAATGTAATTCAAAGCCACGAGATATTGCCTTACAACTGTTAGAATAGATATTATCAAGAAGACAAGAAATAACACAGTTGGCAAGGATGTGGAGAATGTAAATTGCTACAGCCACTATGGAAAAAAATTAAAAATAGAACTACTATATGATCCAGCAATTCCACTTCTAGGTATTTATCCAAAGGAAACAAAAACACTAACCTGAAAAGATATCTGCACCCCCATGTTCATTGCAGCATTATTTACAATAACCAAGATTTGGAAGCAACCTAAGTGTCCATGGACGGATAAATGGATAAAGAAGATGTGGTACATATATACACAATGGTATATTACTCAGCCATAAAAAATTAATGAAACCTTGCCATTTGTGGCAACATAGATGGACCTTGAGGGCATTATGCTAAGTGAAATAAGTCAGGCAGAGAAAGAGTAATACTGTATGATCTCACATGTAGAATCTAACAAAACCCTCAAACTCATGGAAACAGAGAGTAGATTGGTGGTTAGGGAGTGGGGGTGGGGAAGGATGTCTGAAAATGGTCAAAGGGTACCAACTTCTAGTAGTAAGATGAATAAGTTCTGGGGGTGTACGTACAGCATGGCGACTGGTTAATACTGCATTGTATACTTCAAGTTGCTAAGAGAGTACATACTAAAAATTTTCACCACAGACAAAGGTAATAATGTGAGGTGATGGATGGGTTAACTAACCTTTTTCTGGTAATCATTACACAGTACATATGTATATCAAATCATCATATTATACACCTTAAACTTACATAATGTAATAAAGGGAAAAAAAGAAAAATGTGTAAATATATATTGGTCTCTGTCCCTGCTTCCCGGCACAGAGCTCCTAAAACTCTTGTATCTTCCTAAATGATAAGAGTGCTAAGAGCATCTTTTGTTCTAACATTTGGTCGTTGACCCTGGTTCGGTGACACAGAGCTTTAGGAATCCTTTGACATTTCCTGCATGATAGGAGTGTCTTTTGTTCTAATGAGGTGACTCTGGGTGGGCTTCTAAATAACTTCAGGAGGGGGCAGGGGAGGTGCTGGTCACCAGAAAGACCAAGCCATGATTAGAAGGTTGGAACATTTAGACCACACCCCCCATCCTCTGAGAAGGCGAGAGGGGCTGGAGACTGAGCTAATGATCGGTCATGCCTATGTGATAAAGTCTCCATAAAAATCCCAAAATTGGGGTTTGGAGAGCTTATGGTTGGTGAACATATCCATGTATTGGGAGGGTGGCACACCCCAACTCCATGGGGACAGAAGCTCCTGCGCTTGGCACCCTCCCGACCCAGTTCCTACATATCTTCTCATCTGGCTATTCATCTTGTATCCTTTATCATATCCTTTGTTACATAATAAACTGGTCGACCTAAGTAAGTGTTTCCCTGAGTTTTGTGACCTCTTCTAGCAAATGATCAAGTCCAAAAAGGCCAGTAGGAGGAACCTCTGATTTGTAGACAACTCAGACAGAATTGGTGGATAGCTTGGGGACCTATTATTTGCAAATGGCGTTTGAAGTGAGGGGCAGTCTTGTGGGAGTGAACCCTTAACCCGTGGAGTCTGCCTATCTCCAGTTAGTGTCAGAACTGAATGGCGTTGTAGGACGCCCAGCTGGTGTTGTAGAGAATTGCATATGTGCAAAACCCACACATTTGGTGTTGGAAGAGTGAGTGTGTCAATATTATGAGAGTAAAGGAGAAATACACAGGAGGAAGAGGGTAGTTTTTCCCTTATAGCTTCTCACTCATTTCATTTCGTTCTTTGCAAAGTCACCTTATCCGAGACGCCTTCCCCAAATCATCCCTCCATCTAAACAGCGCCGCCGTTCTCATCATGCTAGCTCCTGCCTCAGTCTTCGTCGTAGCCCTTCCTTCTACCAGCCATACCGTATAGTTGTTTGCTTGCTCACCCTTTCTCTGCCTTCTAGGATACAAGCTCCATGGGATCCTGGACTTTGTTCTTTGCTCCCTCCTCAGTGCCTGCATTGGTGTCTTTCACACAGGAATGGCTTAATACATATTTATTTGATGAAAGATGAATAAATGAATGAATGAGAAATACTAACCATTTACTATACTATGGGAACCCTTAACTGGTAAAATATTTTGAAGTGACATGTTATACAGCACTCTACACAAAGCAGAAGAAAGCCACGTATCTCACATGGAAGCTTAAGACCATTTTAACAACATAAATGAACACTTTCCTTTTAAAAAATTGTTCTTCTATGCCCAGCAAAGGAAAACCATCAACAAAATGAAAAGACAACATGTGGAATGGGAGAAAATATTGGCAAATGATGTGACTGACAAGGGGTTAATATCCAAAATATACAAACAGCTCATATAACTCAATATCGAAAAAACAAACAACCCAATCAAAAAAATGGGCAGAAGAGCTAAATAGACATTTTTGCAAAGAAGACAAACAGATGGCTAACAGGCACATGAAAAGATGCTCAACATTGCTAATTATTAGAGAAATGCAAATCAAAACCACAATGAGGACTTCCCTGGTGGGGCAGTGGTTAAGAATCCGCCTGCCAATGCAGGGGACACGGGTTCGAGCCCTGACCCAGGAAGATCCTTCATGCCGCGGAGCAACTAAGCCCGTGCGCCACAACTACTGAGCCTGCGCTCTAGAGCCCGCAAGCCACAGCTACTGAGCCCGTGTGCCGCAACTACTGAAGCCCGTGCGCCTAGAGCCCGTGCTCTTCAACAAGAGAAGCCACTGCAATGAGAAGCCCGCACACCACCACAATGAAGAGTAGCCCCCGCTTACCGCAACTAGAGAAAGCCCGCGCAGCAACGAAGACCCAATGCAGCCAAAAATAAATAAATAGATCTATTAAAAAAAAAATAGGACAAGGAATACCTGTATACCCTTTACCCAGATATGCCTTATAGTTAACACTTTACTCCATTTGCTTTATCTGTGTTCTATCTACCTATCTGTCTTATCTATCCATCCATCTATCTATCTATCCATCCATCTATCTATAATTAAAGGGTGAGTTTCATCCATCGCGGCTCTTTAACCCTAAATACTTCAGTGTGTATTTCCTAAGGATAAGGGTCTTTCTCCTCTAACATAACCATAGTTGTCAGCTTTATAAATTCATAAGATTACCTTGATTTCAGAATTTAACCTATCATCCATATTCCAATGTGATCAACTGAGCCAAAAACGTCCTTTATGGCATTTTCTCCCTCCAGCACAGGATCCAGCCTAGGGTCGGGTACTACATTTGTTTGTCAAATCTCTTTACCCTCCCTGATCCTGGGACATTTTCATAGCCTTTATCTTTTCTGACACTGACATTTTGAAGAAGGCAGTGTGTACCACCCCTGCGCCTAACACACACTTTTTCTCTTGTAACTGAACGTTCCTCATTCTGCATTTGTCTGATGTTTTTTGTGATTAGACTGACGTTATACATTCTCTGTTGTAACACGGCGAGGGGATGCTGTGTCCTCCTCAGGGTATCGCATCTGGAGACAATGTCCAGTTATCCTCACTGGTGATGTTAATTTGATCACCTAGTCAAGGTTTGCCCAATTTCTCCACCGTACTATTACTGTTTTTTTTTTTTTCCTTCCTCCTTTGCAGTTTATATCTATGGGGAGACAGTTTAGGATCATGCCAGTATTCTCCTCATCCAAATTTCCCCTCAGATTTAACATCCATTGATGATGCTTGCCTGATTCAATCTTTACCACGACAGTTGCCAAATGATAATTTTCTAACTCCAGCACCTCCTCAACATTTGCCAGTTGACCCTTGTCATTCTGCTATTTTTTTTTTAATTGGGAAGGACTCATCAATTCTTCTCAGTACAACTTTCCACATATCCAAAACGTCAGATAATCTCTCAGCACCGTTTTTCCCCCTGTACACATTCCATCTGGAGCTCTTCGTCCTCTCCACTTCAGACTTGTGGTCCCCTGGCTGCTGCATAGCTGCCTTCCTGAGATTTTCACTTCTTATCATCTAAGGAATTTCATGGCCTTTTTTCTGTGTTGGATCCTGTTTCCTGAGTCCTGTGCCTTCCTCTTTCTTAGTTTCCTTTTATGTTTTGAAGAGAAGAGACATTCTTCTCTAGCTTTCTGAGAAAAGGTAGGCAACAAGTTAATTTTTTTTGAACATATGTGTGTCTAAAAATATCTTTACTTATTCATTCACTTTACTGATAATTTGGGTATTGAATTCTAGGTTAGAAGTTATTTTCCCTTGGAATCTTTAGTGTCTTTTAGTTTCTGTTGCTGCACGGAGGAAATCCAAATGCAGTCTGATTCCTGATACTTTTGATGTAACCTGATACTTTGTATGTAACATACTTTTTTGGTTTTCATTCTGAATATTTTCATTTAAAATATTTCCTCTACCTCTTATGGTATAAAATTTCTCAGTGTAGCTCCTTTTTAATTCATCATTCTGAGGCCTGGGGTGGGACCTTTCAATATGAAGACCTATGTCTTTCAGGTCTGAAGAGTTTTTTTGTGTTTTCTCTGTGTTAATTTCTTCCAGGTGTTTTCTTATTCTCTCTTTCTGGAATACCTATTTGTCAGATGTTGGACTTGACTGATGCTTTAATTTTCATATTGTTTCTCTTTTATTATCCATCTCTTTGACCAACTTTCTGAGAGATTTTTTTTAACCTTATCTTCCAAACTTATTAGTGAAATTTTTATGTTAGGTATCATATTTTAAATTTCTAATTGCTTTCTTTATCTAATACATTTTTTTCTTTTTTCTTAGAGTATACTGTTTTGTGAACAGAATACATATATCTTCTTATCCTAGAATGTTATTTATGTTTTCTTTGGGAAAATGTTTTTCTGTTTGCCTTCTCTCTTGGGTTCCTTTTTCATTTGCTTTAATAGCTTTTATCTCAAAGATATTCCCTGTGATCCTTTACTGTCTTCATATTTAAGAATGAGGTATTAGTCATCTCATTGGAAGCTTTCTGAGCGTATGGAAGTTCTCTGATTTGCCTCATTGTAGGCAAGCTTTTAAAAATTATTTTATTTTAATTAAAAAATTTGAAATTGCAGTAAGATACACATAATACTTACCATCATAATAATTTTCAAACATACATTTAAGTGTACATCTCAGTAGTGTTAAGGACATTCACATTGTTGTACAGCCAACCTCCAGCTCTTTTCCTTTTGCAAAATTGAAATTCAATATTCATTAAAAAACAACTGTCCATTTCCCCCTCCCTCCAGCCCCTGGCAACCACTCTTCTACTTTCTGTCTTTATGAATTTGACTACTTTAGGTATCTCCTATAAGTAGAATCATACTGTGTTTATCTTTTTGGACAGGCTTCGTAATGTCCTCAAGCTTCATCCATATTGTCCCAGGTATCAGAATTTATTTCCTTTTTAAGGCTGAATCATAGTCCATTGTGTGGACACACCACATTTTGTTTATCCATCATCTATCAGTGGACACTGGGGTTGCTTCCGCCTTTTGGCTATTGCAGATAATGCTGCTATGGACATGGGTGTGCAAATATCTGTGGGTGTGCAAATATGGGTGTGCTATGGACATGGGTGTCTGTAAAGACTCTGCTTTCAATTCTTTTAGGTATATAACTAGAAGTGGAATTGTTGAATCATATGGTAATTCTATTTTTAATTTTTTTGAAGGCCCACAATTGTATTTGCACCATTTTACATTCCTATCTGTAGCGCACACTATTCTAATTTTTATACATCTTTGTCAACATTTGGTATTTTCTGTTTTTAAACAGTAGCCATCCTAATGAGTGTGGGTAAGCTGTTTTAAGTGTATAGTTTTGGGCCCTGCTTTTTCCACAGAAAATGATCTTGAAAATTCTTTTTTCCATGTCAGTAGTTTTTGTTTGTTTTATTTTTAGGCCATGCGGCATGCGGGCCAACCAGGGATCGAACCTGGGCCCCCTGCATTGGGAGTGTGGAGTCTTAACCACTGGACTACCAGGGAAGTCCCCTCAATAGGCGTTTTTTTAAACATGATTTTTAATGGCTGTACTATTTAACAGATTCCATAATGTAACATTTTAATTCATCTTCAGTAATTTTTCAGGGTATAAATAATGTTGTGCAGAATATCCTTATAAAGAAATCTTTGTGTACATCCCTGATATTTTTCTTAGTTGCTAAGGTCCTACAGGTTGAATTCTTGTATCAGAGGATATATGTTTTTGACATATAGTCCCAGATTGCTTTCCTGAAAGGTTGCATCAGTTTATATTCCTACCAACAGTATGAAAGTATCATCCACACTGAATATTATCAGACAAAATTATTTCAATGTAAGATCATAAATACAAGGTCAGTAAGACTATATACATCAACAGATAACAGTGGTCAACTCTGAGAATAGTTCTGGTTTTGACATATGAATGGTTATGTAAAATGCTAGATTAATTTTTATTGTTTGTATTTTTCAGTAAGAACATATGTAATAATTATATAAAAATAAATATTTCAATTTCCTAACAAAACGGAAATGGTTGAAATTATATAATTTTATTTTTTAAAACTATTTATTTATTTATTTAAATTATCTACTTCTAAATGACAAGATCGTGTAACTCTAATATGAAATTTTCTCATAACTTTTTCTGAGAGCAGTGCCACGTAAGCAGTGCAAGAAACCTTGAATTTTACCTTCTTTATTTTTAAAAAATTTTTTTGATTTAATTTTATTTATTTTTTTATACAGCAGTTTCTTATTAGTCATCAATTTTATACACATCAGTGTATACATGTCAATCCCGATCGCCCAATTCAGCACACCACCCCCGCCTTGGTGTCCATACGTTTTTTCTCTACATCTGTGTCTCAATTTCTGCCCTGCAAGCCTGTTCATCTGTACCATTTTCTAGGTTCCACATATATGCGTTAATATACGATATTTGTTTTTCTCTTTCTGACTTACCTCACTCTGTATGACAGTCTCTAGATGCATCCACATCTTTGTTCCTTTTTATGGCTGAGTAATATTCCATTGTATATATGTACCACATCTTCTTTATCCATTCATCTGTCGATGGGCATTTAGGTTGCTTCCATGACTTGGCTATTGTAAATAATGCTGCAATGAACATTGGGGTGCATGTGTCCTTTTGAATTATGGTTTTATCAGGGTATGTGCCCAGTAGTGGGATTGCTGGGTCATATGGTAGTTCTATTTTTAGTTTTTTAAGGAAGCTCCATACTGTTCTCCATAGTGGCTGTATCAATTTACATTCCCACTAACAGTGCAAGAGGGTTCCCTTTTCTCCACACCCTCTCCAGCATTTGTTGTTTATAGATTTTCTGATGATGCCCATTCTAACTGGTGTGAGGTGATACCTCATTGTAGTTTTGATTTGCATTTCTCTAATAATTAGTGATGTTGAGCAGCTTTTTATGTGCTTCTTGGCCATCTGTACGTCTTCTTTGGAGAAATGTCTGCTTAGGGGGCTTCCCTGGTGGCGCAGTGGTTGAGAGTCCGCCTGCCGATGCAGGGGACACGGGTTCATGCCCCGGTCCGGGAAGATCCCACATGCCGCGTAGCGGCTGGGCCCATGGGCCATGGCTGCTGAGCCTGCGCGTCTGGAGCCTGTGCTCCGCAACGGGAGAGGCCACAACAGTGAGAGGCCCGCATACCGCAAAAAAAAAAAAAAAAAGAAATGTCTGCTTAGGTCTTCTGCCCATTTTTGGATTGGGTTGTTTGGTTTTTTAATATTGAGCTGCATGAGCTGTTTATATATTTTGGAGATTAATCCTTTGTCTGACGATTCATTTGCAAATATTTTCTCCCATTCTGAGGGTTGTCTTTTTGTCTTGTTTATGGTTTCCTTTGTTGTGCAAAAGATTTAAGTTTCATTAGGTCCTATTTGTTTATTTTTGTTTTTATTTCCATTACTCTAGGAGGTGGATCAAAAAAGATCTTGCTGTGATTTATGTCAAAGAGTGTTCTTCCTATGTTTTCCTCTAAGAGTTTTATAGTGCCCGGTCTTACATTTAGGTCTCTAATCCATTTTGAGTTTATTTTTGTGCATGGTGTTAGGGAGTGTTCTAATTTCATTCTTTTACATGGAGCTGTCCAGTTTTCCCAGCACCACTTATTGAAGAGACTGTCTTTTCGCCATTGTATATCCTTGCCTCCTTTGTCATAGATTAGTTGACCATAGGTGTGTGGGTTTATCTCTGGGCTTTCTATCCTGTTCCATTGATCTATATTTCTTTTTTTGTGCCAGTACCATATTGTCTTGATTACTGTAGCTTTGTAGTATAGTCTGAAGTCAGAGAGTCTGATTCTTCCAGCTCCGGTTTTTTCCCTCAAGACTGCTTTGACTATTCGGGGTCTTTTGTATCTCCATACAAATTTTAAGATTTTTTGTTCTAGTTCTATAAAAAATGCCATTGGTAATTTGATAGGAATTGCATTGAATCTGTAGATTGCTTTGGGTAGTATAGTCATTTTCACAATATTGATTCTTCCAATCCAAGAACGTGGTATATCTCTCCGTCTGTTTGTATCATCTTTAATTTCTTTCATCAGTGTCTTATAGTTTTCTGCATACAGGTCTTTTGTCTCCCTAGGTAGGTTTATTCCTCGGTATTTTATTCTTTTTGTTGCAATGGTAATGGGAGTGTTTCCTTAATTTCTCTTTGAGATTTTTCATCATTCGTGTATAGGAATGCAAGAGATTTCTGTGCATTAATTTTGTATCCTGCAACTTTACCAGATTCATTGATTAGCTCTAGCAGTTTTCTGGTGGCATCTTTAGGATTCTCTATGTATAGTATCATGTCATCTGCAAACAGTGACAGTTTTACTTCTTCTTTTCCAATTTGTATTCCTTTTATTTCTTTTTCTTCTCTGATTGCCATGGCTAGGACTTCCAAATCTATGTTGAATAATAGTGGTGAGAGTGGACATCCTTTTCTTGTTCCTGAACTTAGAGGTAATGCTTTCAGTTTTTCATCACTGAAAATGATGTTTGCTGTGGGTTTGTCGTATATGGCCTTTATTATGTTGAAGTAGGTTCCCTCTATGCCCACTTTCTGCAGAGTTTTTATCATAAATGGGTGTTGAATTTTGTCAAAAGCTTTTTCTGCATCTATTGAGATGATCATATGGTTTTTCTTCTTCAATTTGTTAATATGGTGTATCACATTGATTGATTTACGTATATTGAAGAATTCTTGCATCTCTGGTATAAATCCCACTTGATCATGGTGTATGATCCTTTTAATGTGTTGTTGGATTCTGTTTGCCAGTATTTTGTTGAGGATTTTTGCATCTATATTTATATACTTATTTTAATATGTATGCTTTTTGGTTTTATTAAAGTTAAACCTTTTTTCCTCTTTATTATCTTTCTCCTTTTGTGAAATATCCACTCACTTCATTTGTCTGTATTTCCTGAGTTGTTAGAAGTTTTTATATATGAATTCTCTTCACCATACATGTCAATAATATTTCCCCCTTTTTCTTGTTTATTTTCTACTTCCAGAAGCTAAAAAAGTTGAATGTAGGTAGCTACATTTATCCATCTTTTACTTCATGATTACTTTATCAACTTTTATAGTTAGACAGCTTTTTTCTGCATTCTGAGGTCGGATATTCATCTGCATATTTTTTTTAACTTTGTTTTATGTGTATCTGCGTGTATTTAACATTTCACCCCTGAATTCAGCTGTAATTTATTTCAGTGCATATTTTGATAAGGAATATAACTCCAAACAGTAACTGTCCCAGCACCATTTGGAAGCCAACATTCCTTTCTTTACCAAATGCACTGGGGGTGGGGGGACGGGGGGTGCTCCCGGGAGGAGTGAGCAGTCAGCTCAGCAGGAAGTGACTCGCCCGGGGCTTTGCTGCTCACATCGGGGTCCGCGCGGCTAGAAGGGCGCCCGGGCAACAGCTGGAAAACGCAGAAACTGATTTTGTTGGAGTTTTCCGCAATCAGCTCGGAGTCGCGATGACAACTTTTTAATCTTGCTTTGCTCGGTGCTGTAAGACGTCCCGACCGCAGGTCGCCACGCAGCGTCTCCCTCGACGCGAGCGCCTGGGAGTCCTGCAGACCGGGGGGCGGGGGTGGGGGGGAGTGCGGGAGGTGGGCGTGTGGAGCCGGGACGGAGACGGGGATGTGTGCGGGGCGGTGACGGGCGTGTGCTGGGCGGGAACGGGCGCGGCCTGGGCCGGCAGGCTCCTCGGCCTGCGACCCAGGCCGCGCTTTGACGACCGGCCTTAGCAGGATGCAGGAGAACGGTCCTCTTCCGCAGCAGCCCAGGGGCACTGAGCGGCGCCGAGCGGTCCTGCCGCCCCTCGTCGGGCTCGGGCTGCCTGGCTGGGAGAGCTGAGGGCGGCGCCACGAGGCCGGGGGAGCTCGCCGGCCGCCAGGGGGCAGCAGAGATCCCGGCGGCGCAGGGCCCGCGGAAGCCAAGCGGAGTGAGCGGCGGAACGGAGGTCAGGTTCCCGCTGTTAGCTTGCTTTTGCGGCTCTCGACAGACGGCTCTGCTCCCGCTCCGACTTGACTTGCGGCTCCTCTTCCTGTGCCCGGCAGTGGCCGAGCACGTTTTCGGTCGGACCTTCTTCCGCGGACCCTTCCGCGCGTTCACGCAGTTATGGCCCGGGGCAGATTGCCCCGGACCTTTTCCCCAGCGTCCTCTGCGCGGTCGTGCGGAGCTCCCTTCTCCGCGTTCAGCCCAACCCAGCCGGGCGCGCTCTCCCGCCCGGACCTTCTTCCCAGCGTCCTTTGGGCGGCCGTGCCCGAGCGCCCTTGCTCGCGTTCAGTCGAGACGGAGCTTCGTGTGCGCTGCGTGGTCGAGCCGCGTGAGTGGGGTCTCCGCCGGGTGGGGAGCTCGTCTTGCGAGTTCCGGCTCAGTGGTCCCAGGCCCAGCAGCGTGTGCTGAACCGCGAGGGCGCTGCGGCCCGAGGGCGCCGGGACGGGCGGGGCGGGGACTGGGCCGCGGGGTAATTGGTGCCCGCGGGCGGGGACGGAGGGTGTACGCGACTGGGCCGCCGGGCGGGAGAGGCTGCGGCGGGGAAGGAGTTAACCGTTTAGGAGGGATTTGACAGGTGAGCGCGTCTTCAGCCTTTCTAGACCTTTCTTTAAAAATTGAGAGAGAATTCACATACGACTAAATTCATCCTTCAAAAGAGACCAGTTGAGTGGTTTTTAGTATAGTCAGGGGATTGGGCCGCCATCGCCGCTGTCCAATTGCAGAGCGTTTCATCGCCCCGGAAGGAAATCCCGAAATCGTAGTAGACGCTTCTCCTGTCCCGCCGCCCAGCCCCACCAGGCCGCTTTCTATCTCTGAGTTTGCGGGGCCAGGATAGTTCACCTCACTGCAGTCAGACGGCGTTTGTCCTCTCGTGGGCGGCTCCTTGCGCGCGGCACAGGTCCTCGGGGTTCGTCCGCGCTGTAGCAGTGGTCGGCACTCGCCCCTTTTTACGGCCGAATGATAATAGTTCAGCGTAGGGAGAGACCATGTTGTGTTTCTCCGTCAGTCGATGGGCATTTGGGTTTTTGCACCTTTTGGCTTCCGAGACCTTTTGAGCTCTGTTCCCCCACGGAACTCACAGTCGGAGGCACAGTCAACTTAAAACCCTTCTGCCAACATTGAACTCTGGGATCGGAGCAGGTAGTGTTCCAGTGGCGTCGGGTCAGCTGTCTTGCAGGAAAGTTTGACAGGGTTTCTGTCCTCGGCTCAGCACTTGCTCGGCCGTCGGCTGTGGTGGTCACAGGCAGAGAAGCGTCGGTGTGCGGGTGTCATCAGCGATGCCGCCAAGACCTGTTGGCGCGTGACAGGAACCGGGTGGACTCGGAGATGAGCGCGTGAAGAAGGTGGCTGAGAGCTGTGGGAGACGTCTGACCTCCGAGCACGCCCAGTTCATCTCCGTTATTTGCGGATGCACGGCCCGGCTAAAACTCCTCGGGAGCCTCCAAGTAGATAGCAGGGCCAACGCGCCCGTCCCCAGCTCAGGCCCAGTAAGGCGTGCCCCTGCCTTCTTGTCTCCGCTCACATTATAAACCTGCGTCCTTGTTGTGGCAAGTTTAGTGCCACAGTTTTATGCTTTTCTTTAGTGATTCCATTTTCTTCCTTTAACGCATTTTAAAAAAATTGACTGAGGGATTCTTTAAATTCTGTAGTTCTTTACAACTTTCAGAAGTACCACTGCCCCGCCCTTGCCCCTCCCTTCTTCCCTCTCCCCACTGATAACCACTGGTTTGTTCTCTGTATTTGTAAGTCTGCTTCTTTTTTGTTTTGTTCACTAGTTTGTTGTGTTTTTTGGATTCCACATATAAGTGATATCATGCAGTATCTGTCTTTGTCTCTCTGACTTATTTCACTTAGCACAGTGCCCTCCAAGTCCATCCGTGTTGCTGTGATTTCACGGTTTAGAATGTTCTCCAAGCTTAGTGCTGAAGTGCTGTCTGGTGTTTGAAGGGCAGGTTGGCTGTGATGTGCCTTACAGAGACACGCACGGCAAGCTTCTCTTAGATGAGCTTTGTTTGGGCCTGAGTTACGTGCTGTTGGCTGTGATTTCAGTAGTTATGCATCAACAATACATACTAAATAGGGTGCCTTTAATAGACAGAAACAGGCAAAGCAAGCTTTTGTATTGACTGGTCGATGAAAATGTAGTGACTGGAGGCTCGCAGGAACCTAGGCCTGTATTTCTGCTAGGAGCAGTGGCTCGGTGTTGGATTATTGAGTGTTCGTGGTAACTGTAGAACATGAGTATCATGAATAGTGAGAATGGACTATGTAACCAATTTAGTTATTCAAGGGCAGAAAGCCTAGTGGGGATATTGATTCAACTTCTGTGACTTTTAACATTTTTCCGCTCAAGGTATTCATTTTTAATAACGTTCTGGCAGTTTTGAAGCGGAGAGGAGCTAAAATAAAGCTAAAATGCTGTTTATTCTGCAAGCTGGGTAGGGACTCTGCTCAGTCCTGGAGATTCGGTAGTTAGTATACGGCCCCGCTGTTCTCCAGTGGCAGAGTGTGGGTTATGGTGTGCTGTGATAAATGTGTAAATGCTATGGGAACATAGGGTTAATTCTGTTGAGAGTGTAGTGAGGTGTGTAAGGCTTCAAGGAAGAGATGACATTTTGAGATGTTTCCTTCTTTTTACTTAAATAATTCTTTTTCTACTCTGTTGCTAAATTTTGAAAGAAGTCTTACGAACATGAGAGTAGCATGTACATAAATGAAAATAAAGGATTTTGATACCCAGTCCTGTTCTTCTTGATCTGCACAGTCAGAAATTCACCGCTCACTGAGCTTGGTCACTTCTACCTGTGATGCAAATCCAGAGTCCACCCTTTCTCTCCGTGGCTGTTTTCTTGGTTGAGCCTCTGTCATTTCCTCTCTGGACTGTTGTAACGTAGACTCCGGCTGCTCTCTCCATCAGTTATTCGCTGCTGACACAGACCTTTAATTCTCAGCCTGAAATTTCCATTGCTCTCCCATGTTTACAATCTAAAGTTTTACGCTTTTAAAGGTGGCTTATTTAACCCTTCATGATAATGCCCTGCCCTGTCTTTAATAAAGATGAGGTCAGACAAAAGAGGAAACTATCCTTATGTAGCATGCCTTCTTTCGTCTTTACTCCTTCCTTCCTTTCTCCGTCCCTCCATATATAATTAGAAATGCTTTTAGGTGATAAGGAAATAGATGAGAATAAAAAACATTTTTGCCAATCTTAATATCTTGAATTCATCAGTTTCATGATTACAGCCACTATCTTAGCTAAGGCTCTTACCCCTCACCCCCCCAAAGGTCTTTTTTATTTTTTGGTCATATGTTTTTATTTCTTTGGAAAAATACCTATCAGAAGAATTCTTGGGTCATACGGTAAATGCATGTTTAATTTCTAAAGAAATTGTCAGATTTGTTTCAAAAATTATAAAACCATAAAGCTTCTAGAAGAAAATATGGAAGAATATCGTCATGATCTGGAGGTGTGCAAAGGTTTCTTAGACAAGACTCAGAAAGCAATAACCACTGGGGGAAAAAAAAGATAAATTGGATTACATTAAAATTGAAAACTTCTTATTTAGGGTAACTCTAAGAAAATGAATAGACAAGCTCTGACACCTGTTTGACAAGGAACTGATATCCAAGGTATATAAAGAACCATTAGGGTTCAAGGCCTGGGACTAATCCTCTGTGGCCTGCTGCTCTAAACTCTGGAATGCTGGCTTCATCTTCAAGTCATTCTTTTTTCATGAAGGGTACCATGTGTTTATAGCTGAGTAGTTTTATCAGCCTGTTTCCTGCCAACAGTGTATGAACATTCTGGTTGCTTCACATCCTTGCCAACTTTTAGTGTTGTCAGTCTTTATTTTTAGCCATTCTAGTGGGTGTAGAGTGGTATGTCATTATGGTTGGTTTTAATTTTAGTCCTTGATTACTAATGATGTTGAGCGCTTTTTCCTGTGTTTATTGACATTTTTATATCTTCCTTTGTGAAGTGCCTGCTCAAATCTTTTGCCCATTTAAAATTGGGTTAATTGTCTTTTTATTATTGAGTTGTATGAGTTCTTTATATGTCCTTTTTGTATCCTGGATATCAGTCGTTGTGGTTGCCTATTTTCTTAGAGCTGTTTTTTTTTTTTTTGCGGTAAGTGGGCCTCTCACTGTTGTGGCCTCTCCCATTGCGGAGCACAGGCTCCGGACGCGCAGACTCAGCAGCCATGGCTCACGGGCCCAGTCGCTCTGCGGCATGTGGGATCTTCCCGGACTAGGGCATGAACGCATGTGCCCTGCATCGGCAGGTGGACTCTCAACCACTGCGCCACCAGGGAAGCCCCTTAGAGCTGTTTTTGATAAGCAAAGTTTTACATTTTGATGTAGTCATATTTGTCATTTTTTCTTTTATAATTATTGCTTTCTGAGTCCTGAGTAAGAAATCTTGGTTACCTCCAGGTTGTGAAGGTATACTTATGTATTTTCTTGTAGGAATTTTATAGTTTTAGCTTTTATGTTTAGGCCTATGATCCATCTCTAGTTTTTGTGAATGGTGTGAAAATTATTTTGTGAAGAATATTAAATGTTCTTCCCATACAGATATCCAGTTGTTCCAGTATCATTTGTTGAAAATGCCGTTGTACTGCATTGGTACCTTTGTTGAAATTCAGATGACTGTATACATGGCAGTTGATTTCTGGACTCTTCTGTTCCATTGGTCACTCCTTATGTCAGTACCACCCTGTTTTAATTATAGTAGATCTTTTTTTTTTTAAATAAATAAATACATTTATTCATTTATTTAT
This sequence comes from Monodon monoceros, assembly GCF_005190385.1. Taxonomy (NCBI): domain Eukaryota; kingdom Metazoa; phylum Chordata; class Mammalia; order Artiodactyla; family Monodontidae; genus Monodon; species Monodon monoceros. Next base: position 2,134,682 of record NW_021703783.1, read on the forward strand.
TTATTTTTGTCTGCGTTGGGTCTTCGTTGCTGTGTGCGGGCTTTCTCTAATTGTGGCGAGTGGGGGCTACTCTTTGTTGCGGTGCACAGGGTTCTCATTGCGGTGGCTTTTCTTGTTGCGGAGCGTGGGCTCTAGGTGCGGGGGCTTCAGTAGTTGTGGCTCGGGGGCTCTAGAGCACAGCCTCAGTAGTTATGGCACATGGGCTTAGTTGCTCCAAGGCATGTAGGATCTTCCCGGACCAGGGCTCAAACCCGTGTCCCCTGCATTGGCAGGTGGATTCTTAACCACTGCACCACCAGGGAAGCCCTATAGTAAGTCTTGAAGTTGTGCAGTGTAGGTCAACAACTTTGTTGTTTTTCAAGTTTGATTTGGTTAGTTTAGATCCTTTGCATTTTCCACATAAATGTTGGAATCATCATCTTACCAATTTCTAAAAAAAGTCTCGTGGGATTATGATTGCAATGGCATTGAATCTTTAGATCAATTTGGGAAGAATTTACATATTAACGGTATAGAGTCTTCAAATGTATGAACGTGGTGCATCTCCTGTTTAATTTAGGTCTTTAATTTCTTCTGGTACTATTTTATACTTTGAAGAGGTCTTATGCATTGTTCATTAAAATTACTCCTAAGTATGTTTTTTTTAACTCACAGTGGAGCCATCATTCACATTGTTACTCTGTAGACAGTGTGCCATTTTTTTCTGACTGCTTTTAAGGTTTTCTCTTTATTTTTGGTTTTTAGCGTTTTGCCTATGGTGTACCTAAGTGTGATTTCCTTTGTGTTTATCCTGCTTTGAGATTTGCAGATCTTCCTAAATCTATAAACTTATGCCTTTCACCCAATTTGGGAAAATTTGAGCCATTATTTAAAAAAAATTTTTATCCCTGTTCTCTTTAACCTTTTCGTTTGGGACTTTGATTATATGTGTTAGCCATTTTGATGTTTTCCCCCAGGACCCTGAGGCTCCTTTGTTATTTTCAATCTTTTTTTTTTTCTTCTTCTTCAGATTATTTAATTTCTTTTGAAGTATCTTTTTTTTTAACATCTTTATTGGGGTATAATTGCTTTACAATGGACATGTAAAGCAATTTTATATGCTTTATATGGTGTGTTAGTTTCTGCTTTATAGCAAAGTGAATCAGTTATACATATACATATGTTCCCATATCTCTTCCCTCTTGCGTCTCCCTCCCTCCCACCCTCCCTATCCCACCCCTCCAGGCGGTCACAAAGCACCGAGCCGATATCCCTGTGCCACGCGGCTGCTTCCCACTAGCTATCTACCTTACGTTTGTTAGTGTATATATGTCCATGCCTCTCTCTCGCCCTGTCACAGCTCACCCTTCCCCCTCCCCATATCCTCAAGTCTGTTCTCCAGTAGGTCTGTGTCTTTATTCCTGTCTTACCCCTAGGTTCTTCATGACATTTTTTTTTCTTAAATTCCATATATGTGTGTTAGCATACGGTATTTGTCTTTTTCTTTCTGACTTACTTCACTCTGTATGACAGACTCTAGGTCTATCCACCTCATTACAAATAGCTCAGTTTCGTTTCTTTTTATGGCTGAGTAATATTCCATTGTATATATGTGCCACATCTTCTTTATCCATTCATCCGATGATGGGCACTTAGGTTGTTTCCATCTCCGGGCTATTGTAAATAGAGCTGCAATGAACATTTTGGTACATGACTCTTTTCGAATTTTGGTTTTCTCAGGGTATATGCCCAGTAGTGGGATTGCTGGGTCATATGGTAGTTCTATTTGTAGTTTTTTAAGGAACCTCCATACTGTTCTCCATAGTGGCTGAACCAATTCACATTCCCACCAGCAGTGCAAGAGTGCTCCCTTTTCTCCACACCCTCTCCAGCATTTATTGTTTCTAGATTTTTTGATGATGGCCATTCTGACTGGTGTGAGATGATATCTCATTGTAGTTTTAATTTGCATTTCTCTAATGATTAATGATGTTGAGCATTCTTTCATGTGTCTGTTGGCAGTCTGTATATCTTCTTTGGAGAAATGTCTATTTAGGTCTTCTGCCCATTTTTGGATTGGGTTTTTGTTTTTTTGTTATTGAGCTGCATGAGCTGCTTGTAAATTTTGGAGATTAATCCTTTGTCAGTTGCTTCATTTGCAAATATTTTCTCCCATTCTGAGGGTTGTCTTTTGGTCTTGTTTATGGTTTCCTTTGCTGTGCAAAAGCTTTGAAGTTTCATTAGGTCCCATTTGTTTATTTTTGTTTTTATTTCCATTTCTCTAGGAGGTGGGTCAAAAAGGATCTTGATGTGATTTATGTCATAGAGTGTTCTGCCTATGTTTTCCTCTAAGAGTTTAATAGTTTCTGGCCTTACATTTAGGTCTTTAATCCATTTTGAGCTTATTTTTGTGTGTGGTGTTAGGGTCTTTTGAAGTATCTGAAGTTCACTATTGAGCTATCTTAAGTTCTTTTTTATATCTAATTTTGCATTTTGTGAACAGGATTGACAGTTTGGGGTGATTTACAAGATTTATACTTCGAGTATTTCCTATTTTTTTAGTAATTTTATTATTTATTTATTTTTTGGCTGCGTTGGGTTTTCGTTGCTGGGCCCTGGCTTTCTCTCTAGTGGTGGCAAGCAGGGGCTACTCTTCGTTGCGGTGCACGGGCTTCTCTTTGCGGTGGCTTCTCTTTTTGTGGCGCACGGGCTCTAGGGGTGTGGGCTTCAGTAGTTGTGGCTCTCGGGCTCAGTAGTTGTGGCTTGCGTGCTCTACAGTGCAGGCTCAGTAGTTGTGGTGCACGGGCTTAGTTGCTCCGCGGCATGTGTGATCTTCCCGGACCAGAGATTGAACCCATGTCCCCTGCATTGGCAGGCGGATTCTTAACCACTGAGCCACCAGGGAAGTCCCCTTATTCTTTTGTAAGTGTAGTGAGTATGTTTCTTTATTAGAAGGCATTTGGGGGGAGATGGTTATATATCCTTTGACTTTTAAATGTTCTCTTGTCTTATAGGATCCTGAATTTCCCCCTTTTTGCCCTTCACAGGACAGTCTCAAAGGGCATCCGTCATTCCTTTTTCCTTCTTCTCAGAAGCCCCGCCTTGCCAGTTATGCCTCACCGAGTTGTACATACACTTGTCTCTTTCTCCATAGGCTGCACTCATCTCCCAGAATGTTTCGTCGGTATCTTCATGCTTAGTGTGGGTCTTCATTTTCCGGGAGTGATTTTAGTTCTATCTTGGGCTCTCCATCCTCCTCTTCTCCCTTCTATGCATTTCTCTTCCCATCTGGGTCCCACCTTGCTCTTCTCAAAAAGTCGAGATGAGAGTTCAAGAATTATCTCCACCAGAAATTGATATATGTTTTTTTTTACTTCTAGGCAATTTGAAACTTCCATTTTCAGTCTTCTAATTGTGTTAGGAGATACAGGATATTTGTGGTTTTTATCTGTTCCTTTTGTTGGTGCATATAGTTTTTGGCAGATGTACTGGGATATTTAGATTTATGTAGCTGCCATAACTTTGGCTATCAGGAAGTCTTTCCTAACATTTTTTTTTCTTTCCTAACATTTTATTTTGAAAAATTTGAAGCCTCTAGGAAAGTTATACAATGAATGCCTGCATATCCTTCACCTAGATTCATAGGTTTGTTACTTTAATCTCTTTCTCTCCCTGTCTTTACACATGCACACATTTTATTAGTTGAATGATTTGAGAGTAAGTTGCGGAAAACATGACAGTTTATTCTAATGCCTCATCATGTGTCTCCTAGTAACAAGTTCATCCTCCTATATGACCGTGATAGTTATCACACTCAGGACCTGTAGCAGTGACACAGGACCATTGTCCAGAGTGCAGTTCATCGTCAGACTTCCTCCACTGCCTTAGTCATATCCTTCACAGATTTTTTTTTTTCTGATCTAAAATCCTATAAAGGGTCACACAGTGTGTCGTCCTGTCTCTTTAGTCTCCTTTAATCTAGAAGAGTTCACTGTCCTTTTTGTTTTGCTTTGTTTTGTTTTTTGAGGCACTGATATTTCTGAAGAGTTCAGGCCTGGTAGATGTCAGCTTGTCTGATGATGTCCTCATGATTAGAGCCACGATTAGATTGGTAGAGATGTTGGTGATATTATTATGTTTGACTGCTTGGTCAAGGTGGCTGCCAGATTTCTCCATTGTGAGGGTGTCTTTTGCCCCTCTCCATTTTTTCTCCAAGTGCAAGTAGTTTATTTGGGGACTGACCTCAGGACATACTGGGAGAACAGAGAGGCAGTGAGAAGGGACAGAAAAGGCAGTCAACAAAGGGTGCAACCCAAGCTGATTCCACCAGGAGCCTGGAGCCAGCGCAGAACTCACAGCTTAGCTTATCCCACAGAAGGGGTGAGAAATCTAGGGTCTTTAAACTTTAGCCAGTTCCTTTAAACTTTAGTCAGTCACTGAGGGCTGCTCCCAGGGGCATCCGTTCTCTGGTACTTGCGGCTTACCCTGAACAGGTGCAGAATGGGCCCGATGCCAAGCAAGCCCCCAGGTAGAGATGCAGGTGTTCGCGTGTGGAAGTTAGGCTGGGCGTGTGCTGTTGCGGTGAGAGCTGATGGGATAGTTAGCACAGCACCCCTAGTGTCTGCTAGGCCTGGGGACCCCGGGACCTAGAGCTTGAGGCAAAAGCTTATGTGGTATTATTTTTTTAGGAAGTGCAATTCCAGGACGCAGAAGTGAAGGAGAAGGGGATTGAGGAGAGATGGAGACGAAGTCAGTTCAAGCGTGCATTTCCAGGCTGGCCACCCCTTGGTAACAAGGACAGCTGATTGCTTGGTTTCCTTAAGCTGTCTCCCTGGAGGAGGTATAAGGTGCCACACCCCAGGACAGCCCCCTAAATGAGGAGAGGAGAGGATCTACTCCTCAGCGCCTTTGTCTCCCTGGTAGAAGGTTTGCCCCGTGGCACCTCAGCTCCACCAGGTGTGCAGGTTGTGCACGTGTGGGCATCAGGTGGGTCCCACGGGTTCTCACACCTCAAATGCAGGAGCGAGGCCAAGGGTGGGAGGTAAGAGGCATCCCTGTGAGCAGGAAGTAGGGGCCGTAGGGTTGTGCCCGTGTGCTGCTGGTCGGGACCCTCGCGTATGTGGTCCTCCTAATGGCAGCCAGGGTGGAGACAGTGGTCTGAGGCCTCAGAGACAGGCAGGGCCAAGACTTGAGGTCCTGCATAAGATATGCCTGATACATTGGGAATCTACTTTGGTTTAACAGATACGCATGTACATACACATAAAACACACATACACAAGCACAGTCATATGTGAAGAGGATAACAGCTATCTGTTGCTGGTGGGAATCCAGCCACATTTTACTTCTTCCCATATTTTTGATATGTTTAAAGCTTTCTACAATAAAGACATTTTAATTTTATAACAGGAAAATGGTTTGTGGACAGTTTTAGAAAGGGAGGCGGAACAGTAAGCGTTTTTTCCAAAGTTAAAACTGGCAAAAAGAATAATTCCAGGGCTTCCCTGGTGGCGCAGTGGTTAAGAATCCACCTGCCAATGCAGGGGACATGGGTTCAAGCCCTGGTCCAGGAAGATCCCACATGCCATGGAGCGACTAAGCCCATGCGCCACAACTACTGAGCCTGTGCTCTAGAGCCTGTGAGTCACAACTACTGAAACCTGCGTGCCAAGAGCCCGTGCTCCACAGCAAGAGAAGCCACCGCAATGAGAAGCCCGCGCACTGCAACGAAGAGTAGCCTCCGCTCGCTGCAGCTAGAGAAAAGCTTGCGCGCAGCAACAAAGACCCAACGTGGCCAAAAATAAATAAATAAATATTTTTTAAAAAAGAATAATTTCATGTTTTAGTCTATAGACAGAGACTAGTTGTCCTTTTTTCAATATATTGAATCTTATAAGATTGTTTAGAAAAGTAGAAACAAATTGCCTTTTAAATGTGAGAAGTGTAACTGCTGCCTTATAAAATTAGTTTCTAGAATTAAATATACTTTGTCTATATATCCTGCATTGTGTATTTCTGTCATTCACTGGTGTATCTGTTCATTTAATATTCAGACACTCCCCTTCCTGACCACCTACTATGAGCAAGGTACTGTGCTAGGCCCTGGGGGTGCCACAGAGAGTCAGGAAGAACCCCCCACCTTCTAGGGGCTCGTACTGGAGTGGGGAGAAATGGATGTGGTAGAGACAGTACTCACCAAATATTTAAATGCCTTCTTACATTTCCCAGCCTCTGGGGCCGTGTGACTAGTTCTGTCTAGGGAACTGTGACCAGAGTGATGCATGTCACAGCTAAGGCAGCTATGAGCTGGTGTGACTGCTCCAGCTCTGCCTACCCCTGCAGTGATGACCTCAGGAGTCACACATGCCAGACGGCATAGCTATAAGATGGACAGGGCCGCCAGACTGTATTAAATCTTTCATGAGTGAGATAGAAATCTTTTCTGTGTTAAGCTATTCCCCTCCTTTTTTAAAATTGTGGTAAAATGTACATAATGTAAAATTTATCATTTTAACCATTTTTAAGCATGCAGTTCAGTGGCATTAGTACATTTGCAGTGTATACCCTTGTTTTTAACAGATAACCAGATAGGCTCTCATTTGAAACTTTGTGAACATCCTGTTCACCTACAACTTTTTAGTATCCCACTCCGTGACCTATGGGTCAAATCTGCCACCTCTTTTTGTAATAAAGTTTTTGTTTATTTCTTAGTTTTTATTTTATTTATTTATTTTTGGCCATGCCATGTGGCATGCAGGATCTTAGTTCCCTGACCAGGGATTGAACCCATGTCCCCTGTAGTGGAAGCACCGAGTCTTAACCACTGGACCATCAGGGAAGTCCCTAAATTCTTATTTTATATTGGAGTATAGTTGATGAACAATGTTGTGTTCGTCTCAGGTGTACAGCAGAGTGATTCAGTTATACATGTATTTATTCTTTTTCAATTTCTTTTCCCATTTAGGTTATCACTGGATATTGGGCAGTGTTCCCTGTGCTATACTTTAGGTCGTTGTTGGTTATCCATTTTAAATATAGCCGTGTGTATATGTCAGTCCCAAACTCCCAATCTGTCCCTCCCCGCCGGCCTTCCTCCCTGGTAACCATAAGTTTGTTTTCTAAGTCTGTGAGTCTCTTTCTGTTTTGTAAGTAAGTTCATTTGTGTAATAAAGTTTTATTGGGACACAGCCACGCCCATTCATTTATGTATTGTCTATGGCTACTTTCACGCTAAAATGCCAAAGTGAAGTAGTGACAGAGACCATATAACCTGCAACACCTAACATATTTACTCTCTGGCCCTTTATGGAAAAAGTTTGCTGACCCCTGCTTTATGGAACAGGTATTTAAGTTTTTATTTTTATTAAAATAATACATGCACATATTTGAAAAGGAAATAGCACTAAAAGTTTTATTTTTAGAAAGGCGAGCCCTGCTGCACTGTTCTTCACGCCAGCACCACTCCTAAGAGCTGTTTTTTTCTTTTACTTGTCTTTTCTGGCATTTATAGTTCTAAGTAATGTCCTCATTCCACTGTTTCTTGATTTAACAATTTTAGACACTATTGACTAACCCAGTATAGGCCACTATCCTACTTTTTAGTGCAAGATTATAAATAAATTTACCATTTCTTAGCCGAAAGGTAATGTTGTATGATCATTTAGTTTTCTGCATTTCCATCATAATGTATGTAAGAAAGTTAACAAGAACTTAGCAATAACTAACATTTATTTAGTATTTCACACGTGCCAGGCACTCTTCTGATGTAGTGTTTTTTTAAGTTGAAGTATAGTTGATTTACAACGTTGTGTTAATTACTGCTGTACAGCAAGGTGATTCAGTTTTATATATATACACACACACACATTCTTTTTTTTATATTCTTTTCCATTATGGTTTCTCATAGGATATTGAATGTAGTTCTCTGCTGTACAGTAGGCCCTTGTTGTTGATCCGTTCTATATATAAAAGCCTACATCTGCTCACCCCAACCTCCCATTCCATCCCTCCCCCAAGCTTCTCCCCCTTGGCAACCACCAGTCTGTTCTCTATGTCTTTGTTTCTGTTTTGTAGATAGGTTCATTTGTGTCATATTTTAGATTCTACAGATAAGTGATACCATATGATATTTATTTTTCTCTTTCTGACTTCATTTAGTATGATAATCTCTAGTTGCATTAATGCAGTTTTTATGCAGTTTCTCATTTAATCTTTACAGAACCCCTAGGAAATGTAGATACTATTGTTATCTCCATTTTCTAGATGGTGAAACGTCATTTAGAGAGATTATGTGATTTTTCTCTTGGTCAAGACCTCGTGGGTGATGGAGCCAGAAATCACCACTTGGAATGTCAGCTCTTAAACACCGTCTTGGAGCGCTGCGTGGGGAGTCATACCGGTTGACGCTCATAGATTTGTGGTCCTACTATGAGTGAGCAAGCTGCAGATTTACAGCATGCAGATGTGCTGAGGCCCAACTTCGTAGGGTCTGCAGCGGGTGGGGCACTCAGGTAGCGGGTCAGCCATCTGCAGCTGCTTTTTCTGAGGGTAATTCTCTTTTCTAATAGACTGCACACTTGCATGGTCTCAGTCTAATGCAGTGGCTCTCAAACTGGAGCTTGTGTCAGGATCACGGGGTGGGCTTGGCCCAGCACTCATACATGGGCCTCACCTCTGGTTTTGGATTCAGTGGGTCTGAGGTGGGGCCTGAGAATGTGCGTTTGTAACAAGGTCCCAGGCGATAAACTGCAGGGACTACTAATGGTTTAATGCTGTGCCCTTTCTGAACACGGGGTCTTCTGTGCCATCTGGCTCTTCCATTGCGTCGTGTCTGTTACACTCCCGCCTGCTGGCGTGTTGGCTCCGCGACAGCAGTTCAGCTACCGTGGCCTATGTTTCCTCTTCAACCCCACAGAGGTCAGGGTCATGATGCCCATATAGCAGGTGGTCGTAATCTCCCCTAGCACGCTTTTGTAATTCTGACTTTTTCAATTACGAACATTGTAATTATAACATACAATACATTCTTATTGTAAAAATCACCTTTAATAGCACCACCACGCTAGCAAAATTTTAGCAGAAAGGTAGAAGCAGACCCTAAAGGATTTTAAGTGGTTTGTTAGGTGATAGCTAAGCACTGAGGAACTTGGCCCTTGACTGGGTCAGTGTTTAAAGTATGCAAGGAAAGTTACTTCATCTGATTTTTAGTAGAGGCTCTTGCCTTTTACCACTAGCATTCTTTGAGATCATTTTTTAAATCTTTTTATTTAGAGGTCAACCTGAATCAACATGTCTGGGACTGAAGAAGCAATTCTTAGCGGCCGTGACAGCCATCCTGCTGGTGGCAACTCTGTATTATGCTTTGGTCAGGTACATGTGTTTTTTTCATACCTGGAAGGAATGAGGTTAAGTGAAAAAGGTATGGGGAAGCCATTGGTAGAGCACCATCATATACATGTAAACTTTTTTTTTTTTTCATTTAAGTGCATCATTTGGGAGTCTTTGACAAGCTCTGAGGGCATTTTGGAACTTTAGCAGCACTGGGGGTTACATTTAGATTTTATTTATTTTTTGGATAGATTACATTTTCATATGCTGTAACATTCAAAATGAAACAGACTGTATGTAAAAAGTCTCACTATTTCCTATCACTCTTGTCCACATGTCACCCAGATCTCTTTTTTGGAGGCATCCAAAGTTTCTGGTGTTGTACTCTTTGTGGAGATATTCTGTGCATATAAGGGAGATTCTTGCTTTGTCCCCCCAAATTCTGTCTTTGTCTTACCAGAAATCTATTTGTGTGTATTTATTCAGGGCAAGGGGAAGAGTATTGAGGGGATGAAAATCTAAACAAGTAGGAGTGTATTTCTCTATGTGTAGGATGGGAAATTGTTGAACTAGAGAAGAGGACACATGGAAGCAGGGCTTCCTGTCATGTTTTCTCCTCTCCTGCTCCCTTGCCTACATACATGTCATATAGACTCCGAGGAGGGAAGTTTCAGTTTCCCAGTTCTGGCTCGAGAAAGTTTTGTAGGGATGGTAACATATTGGTAACATCTAAGGCAGTGGTTTTCAAAATGTGGTCCAGTGACCCCTGGGGGTCCACAAGACCTTTCAGAGTCTGTGAAATCAAAATTATTTTCATAATAATACTAAAGTACTCTGTGCCTTTTTCACTCTCCTTCCTTCGTGAGTGGGTGCTTTCCAGAGAGCGCATAGCATGTGCTGACACCATTGCTCTGATGGCTACTGGAATGTGTGCCTGCAGTTTCTCATTTTTAATTCCTAGTATTGATAGATATAACCCACATAAACAAAAGCTCATAGGACCCTCAGTACTTTTGAAGAGTGTTAAGGGGTCTGGAGACCAAAAAGTTGGGGACTTGCTGATAAGCAATGGTGGAAATGTCAGTTTAATTTTCCCTTTGTGGATTACAGTACCAATACACAGCAGAAGAGTACCAGGCCATCCAGAATGCTCTGAGGCAGAGGCTGGGCCCAGAATACATAAGTAGCCGCGTGGCTGGAGGAGGCCAGAAGGTGAGAGAGTTTACGTGCTTGAAAAGTGGGCACCCACAACGCCGACTATTCCCATGAACTTGCCAACTCCCTCTCTGGTCCTCATGGATTCAGAAGGCCTCTCATTCACTGTTAGTGGACGTTTATTTGTGTCTTTCGGCGGGGATGGGTTCCAGCCCTCACTGTCATCAGCAGTGGCCCAAGACACTAGTTCTAACTGGCTCCTCTGGAAGATCTTTGAACTAAGTTCACTGAGAAATTCTCTGGAATGTTTAAGGGTGCTTTTGCCAAAAGAGCTGGTAAGGAATAATTTTTTTTTTTTTTTTTTTGCGGTACGCGGGCCTCTCACTGTTGTGGCCTCTCCCGTTGCGGAGCAGAGGCTCCGGACGCGCAGGCTCAGCGGCCATGGCTCACGGGCCCAGCCGCTCCGCGGCACGTGGGATCTTCCCGGACCGGGGCACGAACCCGCATCCCCTGCATTGGCAGGCGGACTCTCAACCACTGCGCCACCAGGGAAGCCCAGATTAAGTAAATTTTGATCCACATTTAAGTATGGCAAGGAATTTTAACAAGTTTTTTTTTTTCTTCTTAAAATTTTTTTTCCAGGTGTGTTACATCGAGGGTCACAGGGTAATTAATCTGGCCAATGAGATGTTTGGCTACAATGGCTGGGCACACTCTATCACACAACAGAACGTGGGTGAGTATGCTTCCTGGCAGTGGCTGCTGCTTCGTTTCCCTTCCTCGGCATTGGCTGACTTCTGGCAGGAGTGTTTTGTAGGCAAGGACCTAGGGAAGGTGTGCTCAGTCGCCAGCAGGAGGAATACAGGTGAGGCACAGGGATCAGTATCCTCTTCAACTGGTTCTCTTTCCCACTCCTAGATTTTGTTGACCTTAACAATGGCAAGTTCTACGTGGGCGTCTGTGCGTTTGTGAGAGTCCAGCTGAAGGTGAGGGTGATGGAGGGGACGTGCTGCCTGCAGGCACGGGGCAGGTGGGAGAGTGAGCAGGTACGGAGGCCTCGGGGCCCAGAGAGGGGGTGGGGTTGTTCAGACATCCTCCCTCATGTGCCCCTAAGAGAATTTTGAGGAACTCTGTTCTCTTGCACGTTTTTAAGTTGACTCAGTTTTCACCATATATATAAACAGTTGTAAGGGTGTATGTTTTGGCATATTGTAAAATTTTACATTCTAAAATAAATCTGTTACATCTTTTTAACACGTACCAATGTATTCTAAATACCACAGAGGATTAAGTGCTGTCATCCATTTAAAAATAATACATGCGCAAGCTGTTTTTCTTTTCCTTTCTTTCTTTCTTTTTAAATATTTATTTATTTATTTGGTTGCACTGGGTCTTAGTTGTGGTGTGCAGGGTCTTTAGCTGTGGCATGCAGGATCTAGTTCCCCAACCAGGGACTGAACTTGGGCCCCCTGCATTGGGAGCACGGAGCCTTAACCACTGGACCACCAGGGAAGTCCCTGTTTTTCTTTTTTTTGAGCAAGTTATTCTTTGGTCATCAGATATCTTACGTTGTTCCTTCTTGAACACGTATTTCCATTCCACTTCCCCTCTGGCTTTTATCCTAATATAAGATATATGATTGAAAATCTTTTATTAATGATAACCTTATTATACTTGTGTGTGTGTGTGTGTGTGTGTGTGTGTAAAAATTTTAGGGGATAAGTTTCCAGTGATTTTAAGGCTCTAACTATTGAGAAATTTCTTCTGGATTGAGTTACTATTGATATTACAGGTGCTATTAATACACAATTTAGTCAGTTGTGTTTACGTTGAAGAGAACATAACTACATCAAAATATTTATATTTAATAAAATTTTATGGAAAATGCATTTCTTGATAAGATGGATGAGCTGTTTTTTTCTATTCAGTTAGTTTGTATATCCATAGTTAATATTACTTATTCCTAGACTAAACATTTAGCATTAATTCTATTCTGACTTATTTTTATAAATACTACCGAAAACCTTATTCACATAAACAAACTGAGAATGAACGAGTTTCGTTACAGTGTCATTCATTTCTTTGACTACTTGTGAGTTATATATCAGAAATCACAATGCTATCATCAAACATTATACTCAGCTCTCTGTCAGCTAACAGCTTGATCAGGCCCACCTTTACTTTTGGTAGAAGCCGAGAAACAGGTGCCACCTGACTTGTGAGAGGATTTGCTATCCAGTCATTAGAATCTGTTAAATATAATATTTCAAATTTTTGGTTTGGTGCCCCAGAGGTTTTCATAGTGTGGGTAATGTGTCTTAGTAAGATGTGGGGCGGGTCAGGTGTGTGCCTAGTTATGTGAAGAGGAAGGAGAATTGTCTTGCACTTGGAGCACAGGCACATCTCTAGGCAGATCCGGTCCAGGAAGTAGCCCTGGAAATGGACTCTGGCAACTCCACCTGTGTTCCAGGCCCTGGGCTCTGTCCAACCAGTCTGAACACTGATGCTTGAGGAAGAGGAGAGCTCTGCAGCCAGGGACAGGGCTGCAGCTCCTCACGTTGGACCCTGAACTCCTTTTCTGTCCCCAGGATGGTTCGTATCACGAGGACGTGGGCTATGGTGTTAGTGAGGGCCTCAAGTCCAAAGCCTTGTCTTTGGAAAAGGCGAGGAAGGAGGCAGTGACCGATGGGCTGAAGCGAGCACTGAGGTAGGCAGATCCTGTTCTTCTCAGCTCTGGGTTGTAACACCCACGTGGTTCAGAAGTCGAAATAACACAAGTCTTCCTCCCACCCTTGACCCTGTGCAGCCTGTTTTCCTGCTCTCTTCTGTCTTTCCCCAGTGCTTCTTTATGCTGAGGGCCCACTTTTTGGGGAATAAGTAGTAGAATCCTGTGTTCTCTGTTCTGTACTTGACCTTGCCTTCCCCACCCCTCTCATCAGCTGTGTGTCTTGGAGACCTGTCCACACAGCACATAGATTGTTTCCTCATTCTCTTTAATACACCTACACAGTTCTTCATTATGTATATGTAACATAGTTAGCTTAGTTTCATAGAGCAGGGTTTTTAACCCTTTTTGGGGTCATAGATGCCTTTGAGAATTGAATTACCAGAAAAATACATGTAAAACATGCACTAAAAATTTGCAATACCATAACCTGTGGGGGCATCCAGATGTCCCAAGTAAAGAACTTTGGTCGTGGAGGTCTGTGCCCCTAAAGTGTGCATGCTCACTATTACTGGGGAATTGGAGCAGTCCTTGGGAAACATTCTCTGCTGTGGAATTCGTGTTCTGCGTTGGGAGGTATAGCTGGTGCGATTTTGTGAGCGCTTGCTCAGGCTTTCTGTGCCCACTGCCCCTCCTGCGGGCGGGGTTGTGACTGCTGTGCTCACTGCTGTATTCTCAGCGCCTAATGCACATGCGTAATGAACAGTTCTGAATGCTTATCAGAGTCCATCTCCTCTGCTGTGTTGAGAAGCAGCTTGTACAAAGGCTGTAGCTCTGTTCTCTGATATTCACATATAACGTTCTCAACCCCGTTCCCCTCTTTTCTTACCCGTAGAAGTTTCGGGAATGCACTTGGGAATTGTATTCTGGACAAAGACTACCTGAGGTCGCTAAACAAGCTCCCACACCAGGTATGTTGCAAGTGGGGGGTGGAATGCGTCGCAGTAAAGGCGCAGTAACTGATGATGCTTCTGTGTCACGAGTGAGTACTTGGTGACGGAGAGAGAAAAGGTGAAGACTTGGCTATTTAGAGGGTCTGGAATGTGTTTCAGACGTCTTTGAACACAAGAGCCAGCAGGAACCAATTACCTTAATGTACCAATGAGGAAATTGAAGCCTGGAGCATTTGTGTTACTTGTCTCTTATGTAGAGAGAACCGTGCTTGGCAGTGGTCTGTGAGACAGAAGGAGCACAGATCCCTTGCAGCACTGCCATTTCTTACAAACACTCAGAGCCTCACGTGTTCAGCCTTCCTGCTCTTCCTTAGCTCGGGTGTCTTTAAGGTTTAGATCTCCCTTGTTTCTGTAGTTGCGTGTCATGTGATCTGCGCGTTTGCCTTCGGAGAATGGGGTCTGGAGTTTAGCATGCCTGGGCCAGTCAGGCTCCGGAGCATTCCTGTTGCCTGGTGGAGCGTGGCTGCTTCACCTGTGGCTCTTTGGGTCCCTGCAGTGCCGCCACCCTGGGCAGCCTTCCCTCTCTGGTACTTGAGGGGTTCTTTTTCTTGTGCTGCCCGTAATAGAGGTGTGTGTCAATTGGCAGCTGTCAAAACTCCATTTCTTGGGGCTTCCCTGGTGGTGCAGTGGTTGAGAGTCCGCCTGCCGATGCAGGGGACGCAGGTTTGTGCCCCGGTCCGGGAAGATCCCACATGCTCCGGAGCGGGGCCCGTGAGCCATGGCCGCTGAGCCTGCACGTCCGGAGCCTGTGCTCTGCAACACGAGAGGCCACAACAGTGAGAAGCCCGCGTCCTGCAAAAAACAAAAAAACTCCATTTCTGTCCTTTTTCTAAATCCTTTTTACATATAATTGGACTCAGTTTGCTAATATTTTGTTAAGGATTTCTGCATCTATATTTATGAGGGATATTGTAGTTTTTTCCGTTTTTAAAACATTGTGGTAAAAAACACATAACATGAAATTTACCATTTTAACCTTTTTTTTTTTTTCTTGTGGTACGTGGGCCTGTCACTGTTGTTGCCTCTCCTGTTGCAGAGCACAGGCTCCGGACGCGCAGGCTCAGCGGCCATGGCTCACGGGCCTAGCTGCTTCGCAGCATGTGGGATCTTCCCGGACCAGGGCACGAACCCGCGTCCCCTGCATCAGCAGGCGGACTCTCCACCACGGTGCCACCGGGGAAGCCCCCATTTTCTGTTTTTTGGTAGTAGCCATCCTAATGGGTGTGATTTGAATTTTTCTGATGGTTAGTGATGTTGAACATCTTTTCATGTGCTTATTGCCCATTTGTGTATCATCTTTGGAGAAATGTCTACTCAGGTTCTTTGCCCATTTTGTAATTGGGCTATTTGATTTATTTGTTGTCAAGCTGTAGGAGTTCTTTATATATTCTGGCTATTAACTCCTTATCAGAGATATGATTGCAAAGTTTTTTCCCATTCCATAGCTTGCCTTTTAAGTTTGATATAGCTCCATTGGTATATTTTTGCTTTTTTTGTTGCCTGTACTTTGGTGTCACATCCAAGAAATCATTGCCAAATTCAATGTCATGAAGTTTTTCCCCTGTGTTTTCTTCTTTGAGTTTTATAGTTTTGGGTCTTATATTTAGGTATTTAATCTATCTTGAATTTATTTTTGTATATGATGTAAGATACAGGTCTAACTTCATTCTTTTGCATGTGGATATTCAGTTTTTCCAACATCATTTGTTGAAGAGACTCCTTTCCCCATTGTGTAGTCTTGGCACACTTGCTGAAGATCATTTGGCCATACATGAGGATTCATCTCTGGGCTTTCTGTATTATTACATTGACCTACGCACCTGTCTTTATGGCAGTATCATACTGTTTTGATTATTGAAGCTTTGTAATATGTTTGGAAATCAGGAGGTCCTCCAATTTTTTTTTTTCAAAATTATTTTTGCTATTTGAGGTCCCTTGAGATTCTTTATAAATTTTAAGGTGAATTTTTTTATTTATGCAAAAAATGCCATTGGAATTTTGATAGGGATTACACTGAATCTGTAGATCACTTTGGTAGTATGCATATCTTAACAATATTAAGTCTTCCAGTTCATGAACATGGGAAGTCTTTCCATCTATTTGTGCCTTCTTTAATTTCTTTCAGCAGTGTTTCATAGTTTTCAGTGTACAAGTCTTTCACCTTGGTTAGGTTTATTCCTAAGTATTTTATTCTTTCTGATGCTATTGTAAATGGAATTGTTGTCTCAACTTTTTGATTGTTCATTATTAGTGTGTAGAGACACAGCTGTTATTTATGTGGATTTTGTATCCTGAAACTTTGCTGAATTTGTTTATTAATTCTGACAGTTTTTTTTGTTGAGTCTTTAGGGTTTTCTACATAGAAGATCAACTAATCTGCAACTAGAGATAATTTTACTTCTTCCTTTCCAATTTGAATTCCTTTTATTTCTTTTCCTTGCCTAATTGCTCTGGCTAGGACTTCCAATATGTTAAGAAGTAGTGAGAGTGGGCATCCTTGCCTTATTCCTGATCTTCCAGGAAAAGCTTTCAGTCTTCACCATTGAGTATGATGTTAACTGTAGGCTTTTCATATATGGCCTTTATTATGTTGAGGTTGTTTCCTTCTATTCCTAATTGTTGAATGTTTTTATCATGAAAAAAATATTGAATCTTGTCAGACTTTTTTTTTTTGCATCAATTTAGATGAACAGGTGGTTTTGTTCATGGATCACATTGATTGATTTGTGTATGTCGAACCATCTTTGCATTTCAAGAATAAACCTCTCTTGGTCATGGTGTATAATACTTTTAACGTGCTGTTAAATTTGGTGAGCCGGTATTTCATTGAGGATTTTTGCATCAATATGCATCAGGGATATTGGTCTATAGTTTTCTTGTAGTGTCTTTTTTTCCACCCTCCTCTTATAGTGTTTTTGCCTGGCTTTGGTATCAGAATAATGCTGGCCTCTTAGAATGAACTTGGAAGTGTTCCCTCCTTTTCAGTGTTTTGGAAGGGTTTGACGGTTGGTGTTAATTCTTTAAATGTTTGGTAGAATTTTCCAGTGAAGCCATTTAGTCCTGGGCTTTTTGTTGTTGTTGTTGTTGTTAGGTTTTTGTTTACTAATACACTCTTCTGCTAGTTACTGGTCTATTTCTGTTTCTTCATGATTCAGTCTTGGTAGCTTGTGTGTTTTAGGAATGTATCCATTTCTTCTAGGCTCTCTGATTTGTTGGTGTACAGTTGTTCATAGTATTCTCATAATTTTTTTTTTTTTTTCCGGTACGTGGGCCTCTCACTGTTGTGGCCTCTCCCGTTGCGGGGCAGAGGCTCCGGACGCGCAGGCTCAGCGGCCATGGCTCACGGGCCCAGCCGCTCCGCGGCACGTGGGATCTTCTTGGACCGGGGCGTGAACCCGTGTCCCCTGCATCAGCAGGCGGACTCTCAACCACTGCGCCACCGGGGAAGCCCTGCCCTAAGCTTTATTTCCTATCTTCTCCTAGCTTGTGTCAGCTAGAAACTTCCCTGTTAGTACTGCTTTTGCTGCATATGTAAGTTTTGGTGTGCTGTGTTTTCAACATTTTCATTTGTCTCAAGATATTTTCTAATTTCCCTTGTGATTTATTTGACCCATTGGTTGTCTTAAGAAAGTACTAATTTCCACGTTTGTGAATTTTCCATTTTTCCTTCTGCCATTGATTTCCAGTTTCATTCCATTGTGATCAGCAGAGATTTTTTTTGTATAATTTCTGTCTTCTTCAATTTAAGACTTGTTTTGTAGCCTAACATGTGGTCTCTCCTGGAGAATGTTCCATTTGTACTTGAGGAGAATGTATATTCTGCTGTTGTTGGGTGGAATATTCTCTATATGTCTTAGGTCCATATGGTGTGTAGTGTTCAAATCTTCTGTTTCCTTATTGACCTTCTGTTTGGTTCTATCCATTACTGAAAGCAGGGTACTGAAGTCTTCTGCTATTACTGTCTTGCTGTGTATTTCTCCTTTCAAATCTGTCAAAGTTTGCTTTACATATTTAGGAGCTCTGGGTATATAAGTATTTATAATTGTTATAGCTTCACAGTTAATTGACCCTTTATTATTATAGAATGTCCTCTTTTGTCTCTTGTAACAGTTTTTGACTTAAAGTCTATTCTTTCTTATATTAGTATAGCCTCCCCTGCTCCCTTTTGGTTACCATTTACATGGAGTATCTCTTTCCATCCTTTCACCTTCAGCCTGTGTTATGTCTTTAGATCTGAAGTGAGTCTAATGTAGGAAGTATGTAGTTGTATCTTGTTTTTTGAATCCATCCAGCCAATCTATGGCTTTTGGTTGGGGAGTTTGATCCATTTACATTTATTATTGATAGGGAAGGGCTTATTGTTAATCGTTTTCTGTATGTCCTGTAGCTTAGCTTTTTTTTTTGTCCCTTCTTTCCTCTTACTGCTGTCCTTTGTGTTGTGTTGATTCTTTTGGTAGTAACATGATTTGATTCCCTTCTTGTTTACTTTTGTGTATATCCTATAGATATTTTCTTTGTGGTTACCATTGCAATTATATGAAACATTTTAAAGTTATAACATTCTATTTTAAACTGATAACTTGAATTGCATACAAAAACTCTAGTCCTTTACAAAACCACTTTATGTTATTGATGTTACAGATTACATCTTCATATTATTGTATGTCCACTAACATAGATTGTTATGAAAGTTCTAATGGTTTTTACATTTAATATCTGTATTCATTATATAATTTTAATGGTTTTTTTCATTTAAATTCCATGTACCAAAATTATGATGATACAGGTTACCGTTTTTGCCCGTGTATTTACCTTTACTGGAGAACTTTTTATTTTCATGTTGCTGCCCGGCATCCTTTTGTTTCAGTTCGAAGGATTCCCTTTAGCATTTGTTGTAGAGCAAGTCTAGTGGTAATGAACTCGCTCTGCTTTTGTTTATTTGAAAAAAATCTTAGTTTCTCCATTTTTGAAGGATACTTTTGCTGGATACACTATTCTTGGCTAAGTTTTTTCTTTCAGGACTTTGAATATATCATCCCACTCCATTTTGGCCTGTAAGAGTTCTGCTGAGAAATCTGATAATCTTAGGCAGGCACTCCAGTATGTGATGATTTGCTCTTCTCTTGCTGTCTTCAAGATTTCTCTGTCTTTGACTTTTTTTTTTTTAACTGAGATATAATTGACATACAACATTACAGGCATACCTTGTTTTATAGTGCTTCATTTTATTGCACTTCACAGATAATTGCATTTTTTACAAATTGAAGGTTTGTGGCAACTGCATTGTCAGGTGATGGTTGGCATTTTTTAGCAATAAATTATTTTTTGATTAAGGTATGTACATTGCTTTTTTTTGACATGCTGTTGCGCACTTAACATACTACAGTATAGTGTAAACACAACTGTTATATGCACTAAGAAACCAAAAAACTTGTGCGACTTGCTTTATTTCTATATTTGCTTTATTGTGGAGGTCTGGAACCAATCCTGCAATATCTTTGAGGTATGCCTGCATATTTCAGTTGTACAACATAATGATTCAGTATTTTTATATATTGCAAGATGATCACCACAATAAGTGTAGTTAACATCCATCGCCACACGTAGATGCAGTTTTTTTTGATGAGAACTATTAAGATCTATTCTTTTAGCAACATTCAAATATACAATACAGTGTTATTGACTATAGTCACCATGCTGTACATTACATCCCCAGAGCTTATTTATTTTATAACAGGACGTTTGTACCTTTTGACTCCCTTCACCCATTTTGTCCACTCCCCACCCCTGGCAACCACCAGTCTGTTCTCTTTATCTATGAGCTCAGTTTTTGTTTGTTTGTTTAGAGTCCACATATAAGTGAGATCATATGGTATTTGTTTTTCTCTCTGAATTATTTCACTTAGCGTATTGTCCTCAGGATCCATCCATGTTATTGCAAGTGGCAAAATTTTCCTCTTTATGCCTGAATAATGTTCCGTTGTAGATATATATACTACAGTCTTTATCGGTGGGCACTTAGGTTGCTTCCGTGTCTTGGCTGCTGTAAGTAACGCTGCAGTGCAAATGGGGGAGCGCATCTTTCTGGGTTACTGTTTCTCTTTTCTTTGGATAAATGCCCAGAAGTGAAATTGCTGCATCATGTGCTAGTTCTGTTTTCTAATTTATTATTATAATTATTATTATTTCTAGTTTCTAATTTATTCAGGAAACTGTTTTCCATAGTTTTTCCCATAGTGGCTATCCCAGTTTACAGTCCCACCAGCAGTGCACAAGGGTTCCCTTTTCTCCACATTCTCACCAGCACTTGTTGTCTCTTGTCTTTTTGGTAATAGCCATTCTGACAGGTGTGAGGTGCTCTCTTACTGTGGTTTTGATTTTCATTTCCCTGATGGTGAGTGATGTTGAGTATCTTTTTATGTACCTGTTGGGCATCTGTATGTCTTCTTTGAAAGCATATCTATGCAGATCTTCTGCCCATTTTTTAATTGGATTGTTTTGTTTTGGTTTGGTTTTGCTTTTGAGTTGTATGAGTTCTGTATACGTTTTGAATGTTAATGCTTTAGCAGTTACATCATTTGTAAACTTTTTCTCCCATTCAGTAGGTTGCCTTTTCACTTTGTTAATTGTTTCCTTTGCTGTCAGCAGCTTTTTAGTTTGATATAGTCCCACTTGTTTATTTTTGCTTTTGTTGTTTTCGCTCTTTGGTGTCAAATACAAAAAAATTACCATCGAGACCAATGTCAAGGAGCTTATTGCCTGTATTTTCTTCCAGGAGTTTTACGGTTTCAGGTCTTTAATCCAGTGTTAATTTTTGTGTATGGTGTAAGTGGTCCAGTTTAATTCTTTTGCATATGACTGTCCAGTTCTTTTTTTTTTTGTTTTAATAAATTTATTTTTGGCTGTGTTGGGTCTTCGTTGCTGCGCACGGGCTGTCTCTAGTTGCAGCGAGCGGGGGCTACTCTTTGTTGCGGTGCATGGGCTTCTCATTGCGGTGGCTTCTCTCCTTGCGGAGCACAGGCTCTAGGCGTGCGGGCTTCAGTAGTCGTGGCTCAGAGGCTCTAGAGCGCAGGCTCAGTAGTTGTGGCGCACGGGCTTAGTTGTTCTGCAGCATGTGGGATCTTCCCGGACCAGGGCTCGAAGCCGTGCCCCTGCATCGGCAGGTGGATTCTCAACCACTGCGCCACCAGGGAAGCCCTGTTTATTTACTTCTCAATGTCAGTATGAAATCTCACAGTATAATTTTCATTTTCATGTTATCTTTATCCAAAATGTAGTCATCTCAATCCCTCATGTTCCTTTATTCTATCAGCATCATATTATTGAGAGAGAAGTTCTCCCAAGTGAAAAATCTCTGGGTTTCTGTAGTGTGATGATGTGTGATCATTTCCATTAAAAAAAAAGTAGACGGCATCAGATCTGGTTGCCGAGAAAAGATTCAAATTAGATTTTACAGAGCATTTGCCCTCAATAAAAACTGAAGTATGATTCCTTATCAAAACTTCATTAATACATAATGGCATAGGTGGAAAATGAAACTGTTTTATTCCTCATATAATTAAAATGACTTGAACTTATGGATCCCTTGTCCCAGCTTCTTAGGACCTAGAAGGAATGATGGATAGAGGATTGTGAAATGCCATTTTTCAGGTATCTAGATCCTTGAGGAAGGGGAAGAGCAGTTGGAAGAAGTTTTCTCCCCTTTTTTCCCTCATTAGCTGCCTCTTGAAGTGGATTTAACTAAAGCAAAGAGACAAGACTTTGAACCATCTGTGGAACAAGCCAGATATAGCAGCTGCCGACAGAACCTGACTCTGGGACCCCCCAAACCACAGGAGGTGACGTCCCCTTGCAGACCAAGCCACCACGTTGTGATGCAGGGGACGAGGACAGCAGCTCCGGGTGCGGGCTGCGTGCCCTCCCCGCCCCTGCTCCTTCCCAGGTGTTTCCCCCTGCCTCCCACTCCTGCCTTCACTTCAGAGCCAGCACACTGGCTGGCCCGTGTGCTCCCTTGGGAGCTGTGTGTTGCTGCTCACCAGTTAGCTCAGGAACTCACCTCCCTGTCGCTCTCCTGATGCAGAAGCCCGACCTCCGCTGCCACAGAGAGCAATGCCACGTACCAGCGGAAGCTCCGGCAAAGACAGCTGCAGCAGCGGTTCCGGGAGCAGATGGAGAAACAGCAGCAGGAACCCCTGTCTGGCCCACCTGCCGAGAAGCAGGGTCCTGGTGAGAGGACGGAGCACGGGCTCTGGGGGCGACTGCTCTCCCCACTCCGCAGCAGGTCGGGTCCACATACAGCACAGAGGCGGCCACGGGCTCAAACCGTCACGTCCTGCCTCACCATTCCCCGTGACTGAAGGAAGGCACTGGTCTTTTGGGCGAAGGAGACGGGGCCTGACATAACCTGGAACTATTTGTCTCAGGGGACAGAGCTTCTTTTCGCCTCAGTTACTTTGGCCACGTGTACATGAGAAAGCCTTTCTGAGCTTTTTTTTTTTTTTTAATATTTTTTTAACTTTTGGCTGTGTTGGGTCTTTGTTGCTGTGCACGGGGGCTTTCTCTAGTTGTGGTGAGCGGGGGCTACTCTTCGTTGTGGTGTGCGGGCTCATTGCAGTGGCTTCTCTTGTTGCAGAGCACGGGCTTCAGTCGTTGTGGCACGTGGGCTCAGTAGTTGTGGCTCACGGGCTCTAGAGCGCAGGCTCAGTAGTTGTGGCGCACGGGCATTGTTGCTCTGTGGCACATGGGATCTTCCCGGACCGGACTTGAACCCATGTCCCTTCCACTGGCAGGTTGATTCTTAACCACTGCACCACCAGGGAAGCCCCTGAGCTGTCTCTCAACATAAAGCAAAGTTGGGTTTGAAGAGAATGGGTTTTTGGCAATTCTTTATCCCTTAACTTTTTATTTCAGAGTCCAGGTTCAGTGGGAGTAGTAGATACAGATTTTCGTGGAGTCTTTCTCAGAGACTAGAAACAAAGAAAGACCAAGTGGATTTTTGCCCACCTTCTCCCTAAAAATTACGAAGAAGGTTCCGAGGACTTGCTTCATGTTTAGTTCTTTATAATTCCCCTCAGCAGTACTGGCAGGCTGAGGTTAATGTAGGGGAAAAAACCCCAAAAAACTTACTGTGCTGGGGATGGTCTTAATAAGAATTATTATTCTAGGTCTTCAGCTTCCAAACCATTGCGGAAGCTCTGGGGGTCAGGGGTGGAGGAGGAGTCATCTCCAGGACCTCCCCCACCCCGAATCACACAGTCATCATCTTGGTTTTACATATTCATTTCTGCTTAAGATTTTGATTGAACAAGGGTTATAGCTTCCAATAGTAAAAACTGGACAAAACGGCTTACAATAACTCTTCCGTTTCTGCTAAAGGAGAAACAAACTTCTCAGGGTTTTTTTTCGCAGTTTGATGAGAAGAAAGAATATAGTATCGTCAGTCCTATTTTATATAGATCTGTAGGTAGGACCAGGATGCAAGGTCCCGAGTTCTGCTGGCCGCGCCGACGAGTGTAACCCCAGGTGGCTTTGCACGCACTTCCAAGGCCGCCCCCGGCCCAGCTCGGTTACGTGGTTTTGTCCTTTCTCTGCAGCAGTGCTGCCACCGGTGCCACCTGCCGGAACTGCTGCTTCAGAGCCGCTCACCCAGACAGACGTGCTTCCAGGTCAGGAGGGCTAAAGGAATGGCTTCGGTCCTAATCAGTAAATACCTATCAAGTGTCTGTAAGTTACTGTGCTGCATACTTTCCGTCGTCACAAATACATTTCAAAAGAGGCATAAAATATCTTCATTTCCGTTGGTTTTGTAGAAAGTGCTGACTGATAACACATAGGCAACGCCTCTACTGTCCGGACCTGCGAGAGGCTTTGGTGTACTTTCATGGGTTGGGGAAAGAGAAATTCCAAACGCCATCGTATAGAGCATTCATGATACGGCACCTCTCACGACCTGTTATTTTTCCAGCACCTCGTTTGTTGATGCTGCATTTGCTTGTGACCTGTGTCCTTGCAGACAGTCTTGAAATGTGGGACATGGCTCTAGATGCAGGGGACAGTGTGGTCAAACCCTTGTCTAAACCAGAACCGCCACAGGCCCCTGCCACCGCCGTCCTGCAGAATGAGATGGAGACCCGGAACAGGACCCCACAGAGCCTTTGCCACCAGAATCCACAGGCAAAATCTGGACCCTGGCACCTTCAAACTTACAACCTTAACCAACACATAACAGGTAGCAAAGTGTTTTAGGAGCAGAAATGGAAGGGAGAACCTGGGTATATATAATTCTACGAATCTTAAAGAAAGAATGACATTCCATTTTAAGAAGTTGGAGGGGACTCATGCCAGACCAGTAGCAGTCTAAGAAAATGGAGTGTAACTGGATTAAGAGTTGCAAGTCTTCCTTGGCGTCCTGACCTGAGGTGCAGCTCTTTCTAGCTGATAGAAGTGGGACACTGAAGCATGGCTGCATTAAGAGCTTTCCTCTTGAAAGCAGGCCTGTCATGATCGCTACTGCAGCTCGGTCTAGTGTTAACAGAGGGACCTGTCCCCCTCATAACAACTGTCATTCTTGGCCTTTAAAGTAGGACAGTAACTAATAGGATTCAGAAGTTTTTAGCTGTCAGTTTATTCCTTATTTTTACATCATGGCAGCTGTATGTGAACAATTTTCTCTTCCATAGGAGACTATGATTCATATAGGAAGAACCAGGACACGAAGAAAAGGAAATTGGATCCATCTTGACCAAGGCTCCGTTCACCTCACTGGATTCTGTCACAAAGGGACTTTCAAAAACTGCTTGTTGGTCATGAAATGACTCATCATTCCTAGGGAATGAGCTTTACCTCCGGGGATTTACCTTGCTTCATGCTCAACTTCGCTAGAGGATTTCACTATCGGAACCTGACGCAGATCAAGCTGGGCAGGTTGGGAAGCCCTGCGGAGATTAAACACCACCTTTTCTTTGGCTCTTCACTATTTATTCCTAAGCTTTCATGTTACTAAAGGTAGAAATTCTAGGAATCACAGTGGCCACTTTCCCCACGCACCAACCTCAACAGCGGCCTGCGGTATGTCACTCTGTGTGACCTCTGACCCCTTTCGCTGCCACTCATCTACAACCATCTGTCACTTATAGGCTCATCATGAAACTACCTCCATTTTTTCCTAATAAGGAAATAATCTAAGACCAAAGAAAAGGCATTTTAAGAAAGCAAAATAAAATCCTACTTTGTAACAAAACAGGCATACCTCTTTCTTTTTATTGCGCTTCGCAGATTTTTTTTTTAAACAACAAATTGAAGGTTTTTGGCAATCCTGTGTTGTTGAGCGTTTTCCCAACAGCATTTTAAAGTATATTTTGTTTTAGGGACTTCCCTGGT
The DNA here is from genome assembly GCF_005190385.1 of Monodon monoceros. Lineage (NCBI taxonomy): Eukaryota > Metazoa > Chordata > Mammalia > Artiodactyla > Monodontidae > Monodon > Monodon monoceros. The sequence continues at coordinate 2,160,200 of NW_021703783.1, forward strand.
GGTCCAGTGGCTAAGACTCCACACTCCCAAGGCAGGGGTCCCGGGTTCGATCCATGGCCAGGGAACTAGATCCCGCATGCCACCACTAAGACCCAGTGCAGCCAAGTAAATAAATATTTTTTAAAAATATATTCTTAAAAAAAAGGTATATATTGTTTGTTTTAGATATAATGCTATTGCAGACGTAGCAGGCTACAGTGTAAACAACGTTTATATGTACTGGAAAACCACCAAAATCTGCATGACATAAGCAGCTGTTCAGCTATTTCGGATGTGCGATTATCACCCACCTTAACAAATTCTTTTAGTGTTTAGATGTTTCATAATCCTTTCCCCCAACTAATGAGTGTGCAGTTTTACTTTCTAAGGGCATTTTGGGTTGGGCCTTGTACCCAGTCTTGAGTTTGTTGGAGCACAGGCCCATCTGGGAAGCTGTGCCCCTAGGCCACCGCCGCGCCTCTGGAAGACGAGCACGGGGCTTTCCCTGACCTCCCGCCACCTCACCTGAGCTGCACAGCTTTGGGCGTAGGTTCATCTTCTGATTTTCATATCCTTACCATGGTCTTCAGAAAATATATCTTGCCTGTCTGCAGCATCTTAGTTCAGGTCAGAACTGCTGTTAAAAAAAAAAAGGTCCTGGAGATAGGAATCCAGTTATAAATTGCACACAAGTCAAATCAGAGCTAATGAGATTACGAAAAAGACGTGCTGAAAATGAAACCCCACAGCTCAAGAAAAGCAAGTTTGGTTTATTTGAATGGTTTCATCTACAAAGGTAACAAACGGAAGCAGAAAGCGTGACCCCCGGGGTTTATCCCAAACGCACGGGTTGACGGGCTGCCGAGAATCCCCAAGGTTTGAATTGAGTCTGTTTTTTTAAACTGTACATTGTTAAATAATGTAAGGAAAACACTTATAATTCAGAAAGAATTTTTTTAATGTGGAAAAAGATACTCAAAGTGTACTATTAACACAAAAATAATTTAAACAGTTCAGTAGCACTAGGTTCATTCCTCTAGGCTTCAGTTATTTCATCCACAGGAGGGGAAAAAACAGTAAATAAAAGCAGTTCTTATTTTCCACCTGTGAGTGAGTGAAGAGATCTCAAAATGATTAAACCAAAGAAACAAAACAGTCACGTGCTGCACTCTGGCTCCTCTTTCCTCTGCTGCAAAGCCCTGCCTCCTTGCCCAGGGGTCCGTTCCCCACTTCCTTGGCGCTTCTTGTTCTGTCCTTACTCTTGTCATCTCCCGAGGATTATAAGCAGAGAAAAAGTAAGTAAACAGTTTTGAAGCAAAGCTTGGAACGCCTGCCCTTTTCATTTCTACCTTCCTACAACCTTCAGCTCTCATTTGCATCTTTGGGGTCTCGGCTAACTTAAAGAGGACAGGACAGCCATCCAGGCTCTTCCTGTCATGGGGATTCCTGGGATGTGCCACTGAGGTGGGTAAGAGGTTGGAATAGGTCAGTTTCCCAGCTCAAGAGTCAAGACAAGAAGCACCCCAAAATTAAGAGCCCTGGCTTCTTTCCCCACCTTCTGGGAGAAGAGAGATCCCAAACTCAGGCAATGAGGAGTGTATTTCCTGAAAGTTCTGAAAGTAACAGAACTGCCCATTACAACTAGGCACAGCACTAAATAATACTGGTTGGTTGCAGTTACTACTTCAGGGGAATATCTGTTTACAGAGAACGTGAGAATATCAGCTGCTAATTCTAGAAATAAGGTGGCGCAAGAGATTACGATCCTGCAACCATTTGGACGTTATATAGGAAGTGGGTAGGAATAAGCATTCTTTCCTACAATGCTTAAATTCAGATGTGGGTCCACTTTCCACAAACTACAGTACCCCAAGCTGAGAAATACACGGGACATCTGCACCAAGAGGGAAGCAATCCAAATGATTTTTCTTAGAACAACTTTCTCCATCTGTGACATTTCACTATCATATTTCCCAGCTTAAAAACTAGCGCCCCCCCCCCCCACAACCCCACCCCGTGCCCTTCCCTTTATATTCAGCCATTTCTTCCAGGTCTCCTCTGCTCAAGCCCAGCTCAGGTAAGTAAGGCTTATGGCAGCCACTGGCCAAGCATCACCTATCTTCAAAACAAGTCTGTTCTCCCATCCCGTAGTCTTTCTTTTTCTTTCATCACTTATCGCATACCACGCTCAATCTTGTAAATTGCCCCATTTTGTGACAACACCCCTCCTCACCTGTCCTGAAACAGAGTTTTCTGCTTTTGACCACTACTGTCAACTTCTCACCTGCTCATCTTACACCTGCTCTAGACAAAATTGTTGAATGACTTGAAAAAAAATACTCCTTCAATTTCCTTATTGCATAATCCACTGCTGGGTCACATGGACCCAAGGTTTCCTTCCATACGCCCTTTTGCTGACTGGGGTCTGATGAGAAAGTTGATGTTAACGGCAGAAGCAATAGAAGTCCAAGGCACTAAAACATCCAGCAAGCAATACTGGGAGAACAGAAGTATTCAAGTACAGTAATTTATACAATTTTACATTCACATTTATTTATCTAATACAATGGAAATACAAAGGAGAAAGTAAAGTCTCAATAGGTAAAGGACAGAACTAGCTTTTTTCAACTTTTTAAACCTTTCATATCTTACTTTTAAAACTACTGTTGTCCAACAACATTTATATATCACAGTGTTTCCACATCAAAACTGATGGCAAAGTTACATGTCCGCAGGGAACTTACTTTTGTTTTCCTAATGGCTAATGCTGCAGTCAAAGCTGCGAATAGTATCTGCTTAAAGCACTCATGACCTATCGTGAGAGGGTTGGAACCTCTGTCCCCTGCTGTTTTCACTGGGTTCTAAAGACTGGCTGGGGTGGGGACAGGGTAGGAGAGAGCCCAATAGTTTAGTTTTTTGTCTTGCGGTTTATGTTCTTGAGGGGATAAGGGACTTGCGGTGGGTAACAAGATTAAGAGCCCCACTACTTGAGAACACAGATGGGCTTTGCTCTTCCACTGAGCTCTCTAGAAGCTTTCTGATCAACACGATTCTCTTTCCAAGCGCTCACTGTTGGGGAGAGATAACAAAGCATACACAAGAAACCTGCTCTTTCTTTCCTTCTCATCCCACTCCAATAAACGGTGAAAGCACAGGGAGATTCTCCACTCTGAGGGCTCTAAGCGGTATTAAACACTTTCCTGTCTGGCAAGAAATAACCAGTTAAATGCAGCGCTAGTAGTTAGTAGGTAGGCTCCTTTCCCATCCCCCTTCCACCGGCCCCTCACCACTCCACCTCCTGCCCCCAATCTACTCCGTCAACGCCTCTAGGTCTAAGTGGTCCTCAGGTTGGAACCTGGAGGGTTGCTGATGGACTTCTGCAAGTTGCTGATGTTGAAGTTCTGTAAGGAGGCAGTTCCCACAGGTTGGAACTGGCTAAGTGGCTGCGTTGCTGGGCCGCCCGTGCCGCTCCACTGCGTGCCAAAGGGGGGGGTTGGGAAACCGTACTGCTGCGGGGGGCACATGGGCTTGGGGAAGTGGCCTAGAGAGGTAGCTGATGCTGCAGAGATGGGGGCGGAGCCACCCAGGGTTGAGGTCATGGAGACGCACAGCTGACCAGGTGCGGAGAACTTCCTCGCCATGCCAGGGCCCTGAGGAGAGAACAATGCCACGTGAAGCTGCTGTGGGTGTGAAATGGGTGGAACTGAGACAAAATTCCAGAAGCGGGCTGCTCTCATCTTGCAGGGGACACTGAAAACAACACCCAGACAACCTTCCATCATAATTATTGGCTCTTTATATTTATCAAATACTTGTTCTGATTGGAGGTGGGTGGTGTCGTGTGTGTGTAGTTCAGAGTGTGAAAGGAAAAGGGAAGAAAAAACTGAGCTGACTGATACAGAGCTCGGGATTCAGGGCAGGAAAACTAGAAGGGGACCTGGGTGATTTTTGTCTTGTTTTCTTAAAAGTGTTAAAACTCATGAGCTACTGGAGAAGGTCCCTCATATGAGCGAGACACATGGCTCACTGATACTCTGATGGATCCGGAAAATGGCAAAAGGGGCAGACTGACCTCGTAACTCATGTGTCCTTTGCTTCCTCTCCTGCCTGAGAGATTCATGGCGTCTCGGGCCCAGTTGTCCACCAACTTGTGCAGGTCATCTGTGAACGTGCCCTTCCTGCTGGACGTCATGGCAGGAGGCTGAGCCTGGGCGGCCTGGCTGTTCACTGTTCCCCCAACGGTGTTTGTGCTGCTGGTCCCTAAAGTCAGAAGAAGAAACAGAGTACAACCATTAAAAGAGGCTTGGGTTGTAATTTCAGGGAGAGGAAAAAGTTCCGAGGATGATGAATGGCAAACCACGGAATGGGGAGGGTGAAGTGGGAAGCCATGCAAGAAAAGGAAGGTTCCAAGGTTCTTATGTAGCCAAATGCTCTGGCACCACAGGCTAATGGAAACAGGTTCTCTTCAGGAGCTCCAGACGAGGCTGAGCAACTCCGGATGAGGGAAGGCACAGAGGGCGGGGACCTCCTCCTGCCCATTCTCATGGCATCCTGGAGCGCAGACACTCGCTTCTGGGCCTCTATGCCCAGCATCACCTGGGGGAGAGGAGAGCTGTGCGGTGTGGCCAGTGAGGCTGGCTGCTCCAGAATGCTGCAGAACAGGGCAAGAGAAGGGGATCCCTGGAGCACTGGGCAGGGTTCATGGAGGAGTTAAAGGAAGGCAAAGACAAGCCCCAGGAAAGATGGGCTCCCAAACCATGTGGGACCGTCATGGTCTTCAGCCAGCCATTCTTTCACAGAAAGGGGCGACAAGAGAAAGCGTGCTCTGGTCGGAAACCTTTTTCACCTGGACCCATAAACATGAACTGCAAACGCAAACTTGCGAGAGTTAAGGCTTCAACGTCTCCCCATTTCCTTTGAGTAAAGAACCAGGAGCGCTCAGGAGGAAGGCTCTCTACGGTGTGCCTGAGTCTTTGAGCTCCAGGAAGGCGTGGCTTCCCAAAGATGACCTCAGTTCCGCTGCTTCAAGGCCTCTACGGCCCCCACTCCCCAGAAGAGCAAGCACTCTCATGCACGCCCAGCTGAGGCAGGGGTGCGGAGGGGGAGGACGCTGTGGGGCTGTGATGAAGGAATTCTATTTCTATGGTTTGACGAGAAAGAAAGGAGTCTGTGTCCTGCCTGATTTCGGCTCTGCTGGAGGGCACACTGGCGATTATTCGAAGAGGCGAGTTTTAGGGAAGAGGGAAAGAAGAGTCACGTCTTGTGTTTTCCCGTCACCCCCCACTTTCTTACCAGATCTCACATTTGCTGCAGAATAAATGAAAGCTGTCGGGGTAGGCTGTGAGCCACTAGGACTTAAGACCCCCAGTGCTGCCAGGCTAGGCATTTAAATGCGTGCGTCTTCCTGCTTTCAAGAGCCAAGCGGCGCCAGGGCACAGCAGCACACCGGAAGCAACTCTGCCATGTAGAAGCCCCCGTAATCCACTGCTGCTCTCGAGGCCGGTTTGCACCCTGCCACCCAGGAATGGCACACCCGAGCACACGTGTCCTAGAGGAACAGCTCTTCTGAGGTGAAGCTGCAGAGTGCGACGGGCACGTGCTTCTTATCACCAAGGCAAGACAAGCCGGGCCGACTGCACGTGTTGTCAGCTCACTCTCTCAGTGCCCGCCAGAGCCACGGGGGCTGCTATCACACACACCGTGTAAAGGGAAGAGTAAGCTCCCTGTGGAACAGGAGGCCCAGGTGCAAAGTGGAAAAGCACAGGAGACAGCGTTCCTCGAACAGCAGTGAGACAGCACTGGGGCGGGAAGCGCAGGCAGCGAGGATGGCGGTCGTGCTAATGGCGAGATCCCGAGAGCAAGCACATCACATGCATGAGGACCGCCATCCTCCTTGAATGACAGCTGCTTCGCGAGCTTGATGGTGAGCGAGACGATGAAAACAAAACATAATCACAAGCGAGCAGAGCTGTCAAAAGCCAAATTCAGAAGCTTGGGAGCTGAGCACTGCCGGCCACAAACTGCTCATGCTAGAACCACACCCTCTGGTCTCATGCCAGTCGCCGCTGATGCTGAGGCCCCTTTATGGCCTCTTCTTGTCACACGGCACTGGATTCTGAATGTGGGGTTTACACCACGGGGGAGAGTCAGCCTCACAGTTCACCTTCTCATTCTGGCTTCTGAAAATAGCTTTCCCATTAAAGGACACAGACACACACATCCCTTTCTGACCAGGAATTAACTCCCAGGAAGAGCTGACTTGGCTAATAAAGCCCAGGAGAACGGGGAGTGCGTGTGGCCCACTGCAGCTCTAGAGAAAGCGTGCTCTAGAGCGCTGAGGAGCACTGGTAACGCAGGTATTTCTGAGAATGCTGCTCGCCTTCCTGAGAGGATATGACTATCCTTTGAACCTTCTTCAGTTCTGCTGAAAGCTCTAAAAGTCGTGCATCCTTTACCACCAGAAATTCACTTTCTGATGTTCTCCTGCCGTAATACATGCCCCCACCCCACCGCCGGATCCTAGTAACAACGCCTATGAGCCACAGCTTACTGCCCAGTCTCCCAAGCACAGAGTTTTCTGGAGGGGCCTCTCGGTGGCTGCTGGGCTGCTGAACTGTCCTCGCTCTCACGAGAAGCCTCCTGTCTACACGGAGTGTCCCTGCCCTCAGCAGCCCAGCAGCCGCTCCCACTGCGATGTGAGGGCCCAGGCTCTCGCAGGCCACGGTCCCAGCCGAATCCCCGTGGGCGCACAGCGCCGGGCGCACGTTTTTGACTACAGGACTCTCTCCCAAGGAGCCAGGCCTCCCTGAGGCCCCTACGCACATCCGCAGGCGCCTCCACCCACAGCTGTCACAGAGCCAGGGCACGGGGCCATCAATGAGAGCACTGTGAGGCGACCTTGAATCTGGAAGGACAGCCAGTGGCAGCAACTGAGCATGTTAAAGACGACACCAGAAAAGGGTGCAGGACTAGCCGGAAGGGAGCTGGGAGTCCGAGAGTCATGAGGCTTCGGGATTCAAAGACCTCAAGCGCAACAGCCTTTGCAATCAAGGGCCGGAAGTAACAGAAAGAAAGGATAATTACTACAGAGCTGGTTGCAAGGACAGACTTTTTTCACCATCTTCCCTGAAGCACAAAGAGAGAGCAATGTGTTAAAGATAAGGAAACATCAGTGTAAAATATTTAGAATCTCCAAACAGCACACAAAGTCCCAGCAAGAGAAAGCAGGAGGGGAGACGGACTGGAGGGACCCGGGAGCCCTGCCACAGATGCCATTCTGTATGATGGACCCTCCTGGCTGCTGGTTCCCGGCTGGCAGAAGTGAGTTTCCACACCCAGTCTTTGTACCTAGAAGAGCGATGCCCTGCACCAAGGTTCGGGATGAACCCCAGTCTCTCTCTGGGTCTCACTGCTTGAATTTCAAACACCCACGCAGTCTCTCCACCGACCCTGTCCCCCGCTCCTGCTTCTCTTGCCGGGTTGTTAACAAAGCACTCAATTAAATGCATTAACAATTCTACCACAGGAGGCTGACAGATGGTACCATTGTTACAGTTTTAATTTAAATTGGCTAACACTCTATTTCCACATCCTAGACACACAATACTAACCCTTTCCCTCCTAGAAAAATCTTTAAAAATATGTGGAAAACAAGCAACTTTTGAACATAAATAAAGCATTAAGCCAAGCCGTGCTCCCAAACCATTATCTATTTTGAAAGCATAGAGTAAAGCATCGGAGACTAGTTAAGACCCCATGCCTGTGAGCCCCGGTTCTCTTTCCATATTTGCTTTTTTGCTCCTTTTTTTTTTTTTTGGCCTCGTTGCATGGCTTCCAGGATGGGATCTTAGTTCCCTGACCAGGGATTCAACCTGGGGCCACGGCAGTGAAATCGCCGAGTCCTAACCATGGGCCCTCCATATTTGCTTTAAACCTGCCTCTTGTGATTTGTTCATCAAGGCTTATGTGATGTACACTGACATGCCTTCAACAGAGGTAGGGCCTCTAATTTTAAGACCCAAAAGGAAGTGATAAAATTTAATACTTCTAATCACTTTCACCTGAACAACAGTGTAATACCACCTACCTTTAAGAGTGTGATGAGAATTTACTGAATTATTTAATCTGAAGTGGTACCTGTCACACTACACTTCCTTCACAAAAAAGCCTTGGTTCTCTTTCTTCCCTCGTAGACATTTCAGGCTACATAACACAGGCCTGACACATCACACTTTATTTCAAAACACTTGTCTCCTACTGTTAATGTCTTTTCCTCTTTCTAGCTGGACATATAAATTAAATGCTTACTTAAGTGTCAAGGAGCTAATATTCTTGGTCCAGCCTAGCCTTGCCAGAAAAGCTACTGATCTCAGTGCTCAAAAACCTACCAAATTGGGGCTTCCCTGGTGGCGCAGTGGTTGAGAGTCCGCCTGCCAATGCAGGGGACATGGGTTCGTGCCCCGGTCTGGGAGAATCCCACATGCCGCAGAGCAGCTGGGCCCGTGGGCCATGGCCGCTGAGCCTGCGCGTCCAGAGCCTGTGCTCCGCAACGGGAGCGGCCACAACAGTGAGAGGCCCGCGTACTGCAAAAAAAACCCTACTAAATTGGGTAAGCCTTCCACCTCCCTCTTTGTTAAACAGCCCTAGACTAGTGCTGAACCATACTCAGAAACAACGATGGTCCGAGCACATGCATTTAAAAAGCACTTCAGTAACCACATCAGAAGTTTGAGGCCTTAGCAGAGAAGATCTTTACCTGAACTCTAACAAAGGTTTTCTACTTGAGCCTTATTTTTGTTTAAAAAATTTTTATTTCAACATACGTTTACCGACTACCTGCTACGTGCCAGGCAGGTGTGGTTTAATCAGAGAGAAATAACGTCTTGTGCAGGTGATCTTATCTGATTCGTGTGGGACCACCTGCATTCCACACATGGGGAGCTGGGCTGGAGAGGCTGGGTGACTTGCTATCGTGCCCTGTTCAGGGGAAGAAAGCTGAGAAATCCCAGCATTCTTGTTAAAAAGCCCATTTTTGCTTGCAGGTGCTGGCCCTTCAGTCTTTAGTAAGCCTTATAAGAACTACACTGAAACCCTTTCTGAAATTCTGATTTCATGGAGTTACAGGGTAGTGGTGGTGAAAACATCCAATGAAGAGATTCTAGCATCTTCTCAATTGATAGATGGTTATGCTTAATTGAGGGGAAAAAAAAAAAAGATTCCAACCTACTCTGAAGAAGAAGAGAAAAATAGGGTGTAACTTTTCCCCGGTACCAGTGGCCAAGATGCTTTCTGTGGCTTCTAATGCCACAGCAGGGGGCAGTGCTGAGCAGGACTGTGAGCCCAGATTTCGCTATGCTGAGCGACCCCGTGCCCTCTGTCATGGGCCTAGGAAGAGGCAATTCTTCCAGAAACTTATTTTGATGTTTACAGAAACCTATTGTTATTTCTACATCTTTTATCATAATTAACAGAGACCCAAACTTCTGAGGGTAATAGTAGTTCAGCCAAGACAAATGCACATGGACTGCGTGAAACAACAGATCCAAGCGGCAGAAACACAAGGACAAGGAAGGAGTAAAGGTGTTACACACAAAGAGCCAAGCAGGGCGTACTCAGAAATCGGGTCCTCCTGCCACCAGGTTTGAACGTCACCTGCTCAGACGCACAGTTAAACTTCGCACAGCCTGTGAGAGGGGAAGAACAGGGAAGAATGGGGAGAGAAGAGACAGAACACAGCTACGAGACTTTAGAACCCGAGGCTGGAGAGTGAGATGCGCTAGGACAGCACACAGAGGTACGAGCTTCCAGGACAGGCCTGGACGTGGGGCAGGAGGGTCAGGCCGCAGTCCCGCCACCTGCCTAGACCGAGCGCCTCCCCCAAGGACACTCATCCTGCTGGGAGGCGGCCTAACGCCTAACTTCTGTGGCACTGTGGCGAAAGCACCTACTTCACTATCTAGATTCCTGATTTCACTCTTCTCCACCCACATGCCCAACTCCTTTCAGCTTCTAGATCTAATGTTACCAGAAGGTCTTTCCTCTACAGGAATGTTCTGAGTGATCATTTTATTAAACATTTGTTTATTAACCTATATTTGGGAAGTAGATTATGGGTAAAAACTTGAATGGACTTGAATTCATTTTAGTATGTGTCTCTCATACTTAGAAATCTTAGAAGTCTACACTGGCTAATCAAATGCATTAACTTTCAGAAATGGCTAAAACTCCTTAGAATGTGGTCCAGGAAATCCCAGTCTAGTATTAAAGCATAAGCTCCAAATCCCAAAGGAGTCACTCATCTCACTGAGGCTTCACAGGGCACAGGTGTCACTTTTTACTGTAGTCCCTTGAAAAAACCTATTTCCACCCGATGGGAGCAGTGATCCCACCCACTCCCCTTACAGCCCAAAGAATCATGTGGGTACCGTGCGGCTGGTTCCTGGTCAGCTGCTCCTCCAACCCACCTGAACAGGTTCCTCACCAGGCTTTTGTCCCACATATGGCAATATGTCCATTTTAATGTTCTTGGAAGATGCTGGCTGCTCTGATTTCTTACCTTGACCTGGAGCAGAAAGGCTTGGTACTGAAATGGCACCATCACTGGTGAAGGCTGAATACAGGTTGTCACTGGAGGGAGATGGCTTAAGGGGCTGTAACAGCTGATTCTGCCCCGTCTCTGGGATGTTGCCAGGAGCGGGGAGGGTCTCCTGCGGGTGCAAGACTGAAGCTGCACTCTGGCCAGACAGGTTACCTGCCAAAAGACACAGCGGCATGAGGGAACGTGCACAGCTTCCAACCGCACCTGACAGGCACTGTCTTTCCTCCAATGTGTCCCACTGACGGATTAATAATGGGCCAAAAACTATAAGAGATCAAAGAGCAAGGGTCTCACTGACAGGAGGGGAAGTGAGATGTAGCAGGAGACTCAACAGGCAACAGGGCTACAGGACCCCATCCCTGAAGATGCTGAGCCATAGACAACTTGGATGATTCCAAGTCTAAGCTGAGTAAGAAGACTAGCACGTGCAGTGGACATGAGAGAATTCCATTTTGCAATCTCAGCATTGCCTTTTTTACCCTCTTATAAACACTGAGTTGGATCATGATACAAATTGGTTCCAGAGACAGTCTCTGCTTAGTCTTTCCTGTACACGTGTCAGATCAAGTACAAAAGAGATGTCGAAAATGATGTAGGGATTGGAGAGTAATGCGTATTTAAAATTATTCTTAAAAGGTGGCTTTCAATCATTAGCCAGGTGGCCTGAAATGGACTAACTTCTCTATTCCTTAGTAGCTAGTGGACTAGAAGTCCACGCAAAAAGAAGGTCAAAATTGGGATCAGAACCTGAATTAGCTGCTATTGCTTATCATCACATGTCTCCTAACGAACTGGTTCTCATGTGCTAGAGAAAAGCTTGGGGTCTCTGAAAGCTTCCAGAGAATGGAAAGCTGTTAAGTTTACAACTGCTTTCCAACATATTTATATTAGAACTGAAGAGCAAGTATGAGGTATAAACTTATTTTAGCTGCTTTTACTTTTCAACTAGTTATCTGTTAACATTACCATAATTTCACCAAGGGGTAAAAACTCGCTATCATAATAAAAAATAGGCAAACTACAATTCATTTCCAGAGATTATGATTTAACTATTTTTTTGATTATAAACACTAGCAAGTTCTTTATTCCAATACAGATAAATAAAACAAAAACTTTAGCCAAGGAAATTATCATATGACATACCCAAATACTTACATGAAATTTACATTCATCCCTGTTGTAATTATGACCAATTCATTCATTAAAAAGGAAGAATCTACCTGGACTTTACTAACAGAGAACAATGAATTTTCTCTCAACTGCCTACGAGCTTGGTGAAATGTGAGCTCCACGAGTTAGCAGGCAAAGCTAAGTGTTTTATCCTCATCAACAACTATAAACGGAGGCAATATGGATTACAAAGGAATAGGTCATAGCACTGACCTGTCTTCCATAAACTCAAAAGACGTTCTATAAATACGGGGAGTAGACAAGGCAAGGAAGCAAGCATATTAGGGAAGTCAAACGCCTTCGAAATTTAACAAATGTTCCGTAGGTTATATACACATTTGGAGACAAAAACATAAGATGGGACAGCCATGGCTGACCTGGTCCAGGGCTTTTATTCCCCAAGGAACTGCTGCGACTAGACTTGTTGCCTTTGCTTTTGGTGGGTCGCCTTCTTCTCCCTGCAAGGGGGGCAGCTGGGGGAATGATGACGGCAGGAGGAACCTTGCCCAGTTTGGTATACAAAGATTCAATTTCATGCTTCTGGCGACTCTGCAGGTCTTGAATCTCTTTAAGATGTCTATGAAAGATAACCAAGCATAATTCAAAAATATAACCACCTTTGTTCAAACAAGAATTAACAACATTATTTAACCTCCATTCACGTATTTACTCACCAGTGAATCCTTCCCCCAAATGTACTGAATCTAACTGCTGTCACCTTGTGATTCTACTGTGTCAGCTCCTCTTGCTGGCCTCCGTTACCCAAGCCAAATTCCAGCAAGCTCCTAGCCAACCACAAATGGTTGGTGATGTGTTAGGAGAAAGAGATTTCCTGACTTGGAAGCTCTACACAGGAATACTGAACTTGCGAATCGGACCCAGTTCATCAAACGTGACCAAGAAAACCTGCTATCGTAATCCATATCCCAGTGTCATTACCAGATTCATCTGGTAGACCAATAATAGCTAAGATGAGGTTCACAACGCAAAAGAGCCACTGACAACAATAACATGCTACGAGTAATGCCAAGGTGCTGAAGCAGTTCTGTAAGAACTACCTTCAGACAGCCAGCTCTTGTACATCCCACCCTCTAGCTCTGGGAGCCAGCTCTTCATACGGCTCTGCTGGTACCCTTTCACAGGAGAAACGCACGTACTTTTCTCGTAGCCGCCGCAGCTCTAACTTCAAGTCCTCATCTTCAATATCTGATTCATTATCGCTGCTCATGTAAGAGGAGTTGAAGGAATGACTCAGGCCCTGGACAGGGAGGCTCTTTGAGCTCAGCTGCGGGGAGTGCGGACTCCCTGAGCCATCGTCCACATCCCGACCGAGGAAGGCAGCCTCCAGGTCAGAGGACGGCCCGTTCAGATGTGAAGCCTCTGACAGTTCGGGTTTCTCTTTCTTTGGTATCACAGCAGGAAGAACGTCATGTCCCAAATCCAGAAAAGGAGGAGATACCACTGGTCCCTCCTTCTTTGCCTCAGTAATCTCGTCTTCGGTTCTTGAAACGGAGAAACGACCGACTTTGCTTGCTGTAGTTGTCACCTGAAAACGTCCAACCTTGGTTGGCTGCCCAGTTTCAGGAGTTTTACGGGCGCTACTATCCGGCATATCTGAAGAGACGCCACGGACGGCTATCCCATTGGGCTCTGGCCTCACCAGGGTACTCTCTGGACTACTGCTTGACAGCACTGAGGACTCTGAAGTACTGGATTCAAAATGAACAGACTTTACATCTTCTGACTTATTTTTACCCTCTTTCTGGGGATCATCCATTGCAACTGAAACCTGATGGAAAGAGACCAAAAGTGAATCACTTTATTTCCCTGTTTGAGTAGGCTGACTGTTTGCATAGCCCCTCCATCTCTGACTGTGAAAATAAACTGAATACCATTCACTGTAGAGCATGAAATATCTATACTGAGATGTACAGATGAGATGTAGATTCTGAGTGGCTGGCTAAGCTAAGTAAATTATTTACTTTCATATCTCATGCTGTGCACAGGACTCAGATTACATCTTAATGAAAATATAAATAACAACAGGTCATGGAATATTGAAGGTTGCTTGTGAACAGGAAAAACTACAAAGATTAAATCCAATAAATGTTAAATGCCAGCTAAGCTTCAAGAATCAGCACAACTAGCTGGTGCTAAAAGAAGGATATAGATCGTTGTCCTAGTTCGACGATGTATTATAAATACAAACTCAGGGTGGCGACAAACTCTGAGAAACTCAGTTTACAAATGAGAAAAATATGACCTAATATCCCCAACTTCAATTGCTATCATGAGAATAATAAGAAAGCAGGTGTGAAAATAGAAAAAGAAAAAAAAAAAGATTTTCAAAGCTTGTACAGCCCTATGTACTAAGCCAGAAAATGTTCACTTGTTTCCCAACTGGGAAAATACAATTAGATGGTATTATTTGATAATGACTCAGTATTTTCACTTTGAAAATTAGTCCTAAGAAAATTATCCTAAACATGAAAAATGTTTTTATATACAAAGACGTTCACTGTTACTTTACTTACTGTGTTGGAAAAATCAGAAACCACCTAATGACTGACAATAGGAAAATGGTTAGATAAACCTACTACTAGATGGGAAAAAGCTACAAAGTATCAATATCATTCAGAGGAGAAGCAGGGCCAATTTTAGATATACACATGTACAGAGCAAAAGGAACAGAAAGAAACACACCCCCAAAAGTAATCCCAGGGGGGTGGGGTGGAACGATGGGCAGAGTGTGACTATCTACTGTTTTCTCTGCTGTTCTAAATATTCTTTATTTTCTTTAATTAGCACGTATTATTTTTAAGAGGGGAAAATGATAAAGAGCTAAAAAGTGCTTTATATAAAAGAAATATATCATTGATGGCAATTAGGTCCCAAAAGGTAGATAATAATTTTATTATATACACACTCCCCCCAAATTGGGAATCCCTTTTTTATTATATACACAATCCCCCAGCAGTGACTGTCTTACCTGAAATCGCCCCATCTTAAAAACACCAGTCCCTGAAGTGGGTGCTAGGATAGGACCTTCTGTGACTTGAGACACTGAAACAAGTACATGGAGGAGGAAAAGAACTTAAATCAGCATCTTTTTTCACTTGGCATCTTTTTGCTTCAGCCAGAAACACAGCAAAATGAGACTACATCAGAAGAAGAAAGTTGTTACAGGTAAGGGAGATTTCCTTACCTCCCTTTCCCTGACCCTGTCCAACAAGGGGAAACAGTTACTGTTTGCTTTCCTACTAGACACCTTGAGTGTGAAAGACTGTATCGCTGTGAAACCCTCTACCTTCCCTTGTACACTCGCACAGAGGACATGGCACTGTTTGGAGGAATAAGTCACACAGCAGCAAGGCGGCTTCACGGCTTAACTCAAACATGAAGAGATACTATAAAAACTAAGGCTGGGCTTCCCTGGTGGCGCAGTGGTTGAGAGTCCGCCTGCCAATGCGGGGGACACGGGTTCGTGCCCCGGTCCGGGAAGATCCCACATGCCGCGTAGCGGCTGGGCCCGTGAGCCATGGCCGCTGAGCCTGCGCATCCGGAGCCTGTGCTCCGCAACGGGAGAGGCCACAACAGTGAGAGGCCCGCGTACCGCAAAAAAAGACAAAAAACAACAAAATAAACTAAGGCTAACAGGAAATGACACTACAATTTCATCCTATGATTCAAAGGCAGAAATAAATGAAGCAAACAGTAAGATTTTACCTAGGATACTAAAGACCCATTTTAAAATGAAAACCAGCTATGACAAACTGGTTTAGGCAACACTTAAGCAAAATCCTGGAGCAGGACAGTGTAAGTGGCAGAATCACTGGTAAGTAGTTTTGAGCCACTTTAAAGCCACCGAGGTCCTCCTCTTTAGGGACAATCACTTGTTTGAGTTTCTTTCTAGAGATAGTTAATATAGATCAGCATTTTCTTTACTTTATACAACCAGCAGAATATTGCTTTTGCTACTTGCATTTAGAGATGTAACTGAGGAGGTCTTTCCACACCGTCTCATTCCTTCTAATGGCTGCACAGGGTTGTAGCGTATGTACATACATACGAAAAATTTTAAAATGTACCATATTTTATCCAGGCTTCTACTGATGGGAATTTAACTTATTCCGAACTTCTTGTTACTATAAAAGTGCTCTAATATGTATATTCTTATAGCTCTGTGAAATAAATACCTAAAACTAGAAGTATTGGGTTGGCCAAAAAGTTCATTTAGGAACCGAAACAAACTTTTTGGCCAACCCAATACCGAATCGTTGTCATTTAAAACACTGACAGACATAAACTGATCTCCAAAAAGGCTGTACCAAGTCACCAGTGGCTTTTAAACTTCTGAATTTACCAAGGACAGGTGAGAAATACAATCACTTGTAGTTTTATTCTGCATTTCTGTTTCATGAAGTTAAGTATCTTCATGTCTAAGTTTCTTTTTTTTCTGTATCTTTTGATTATTTCTTGGTCCATGCCAAATTTACAGAAATTCTTTATATTAACAAAACTAGTCCTTTTTGTGATACGAATATACGACACACACATTTCCCAGTTTTCCATTTATCTTTGGACAAAACAGTACTTTTTCTCCCCATGCAGAAATTTAAAATCTATTAATGCTTCTGGGTTGGGGATTAAATGTAATAATAACATCTTTCTCTATATCAGGGAGCAGCAAACTATGATCTGTGGACCAAATTTAGCCCACTGCTTGTTTTTATAAATAAATTTTATTGGAACACAGTTAAACTCCTTCCTTTATTTATTATCTATTACACCTTTTAGGCTACAATATGTTGGATACTTGAGTAGCTATGACAGAGACCGTATGGCCAGCAAAACCTAAAATATTCCCTTCCTGGCCTTTTACAGAACAAGTTTGTCAACCCTGATCTAGACAATTGGAAAAAAAAAAAAAAGATTCCTTTTGTTTTCGTACAGTCCTATTTTATGAGCTCATTTTCCACCTCTGTTCCATTTTGAATTTACTTTGGCCTAGGCTAGTGATCTATCTTTACTTTTTTCCAAATGGCTGTCCAGTTGTCCCAAACCATTTACTGAAATATCCCCTTTTCTCACTGATTTGAAAGGTCACCTTTTTCATTTTCTACATTACATTTTAGTTTGTCCATTTCTGGACTTTCTAATCTGTTCCACTGACTTTCAAGTCACTTCTTTTAAAATGAGAGCCAATTCAGATTGTGACTGCCTTGAAAATAATTTACTTTAGAAAGGTTTTAAGTGAAATTTAGCACTTAAGGAAGACAGGAAGAAGAGCATTCAGGTAATCTTATTAATAGTTGCTCAGGGAATTACATTTATGTCAGGTGGTGTTGAGGAGAATGGATATAATAAAAAGGGAAAAATATTATTAAGCACGTGCTATATAAAATTACATTAAGCATATCTCATTCAATTACTTTCACTTTTGATTATAAATGATTCTGAAGGAAAAGGCAACAAAAAATAAGTTACATTTCCCAGGTTCTGTGGGACTGATGGTGAAAAGAGACTTACAACAAAACTTTACAGCACTAGTAGTTGATAATGAACTTATGACTAAGCACATGGTGATAAAAGTTCTAAGAAAACATTTAAGTTGTTGGTATGGACAATTTTTACAAAATTAAGTTGGAAATGTGCCTTTTTAAAAAAGAGATATTTATGGACAGACCAAGTCTAGAGACTCCAGAAATAGATTAAAATGTTTGGGGGCTTCCCTGGTGGCACAGTGGTTAAGAATCCGCCTGCCAATGCAGGGGACACGGGTTCGAGCCCTGGTCTGTGAAGATCCCACATGCCGCGGAGAAACCAAGCCCATGCGCCATAACTACTGAAGCCTGTGCTCTACAGCCCATGAGCCGCAACTACTGAAGCCCGCATGCCTAGAGCCCATGCTCTGCAACAAGAGAAGCCACCACAATGAGAAGCCTGCGCGCCACAACAAAGAGTAGCCCCCGCTCGCCGCAACTAGAAAGCCCGCGCACAGCAATGAAGACACAACACAGCCAAAAAAAAAATAATAATGTTTAAACTGATGATTTGAAATCTTACATTTGTATTTCTACCATCCATGCTGTTCAAACTTATCTATATTTCTATACATCTCAAAAGCCAAGAGGTGGCCAATGAATTAACTTTTATAAATATGCTTGAATTTCCTTGCATCTCTTACCAAGGATTTGGCTGAGCTAATAATAACAAAGGGTCTTATGCTAAGAAGCTATCATTACTCCCTGGCATGCTACCCCTCAAAAAAAAAAAAGTAAAAAATTCACAACTTTGCTGATATTACATGCTCTCAATATTAGTATCAATGCTCCTCAATCATGAAATACATAAAAATGTTGTTCAACACAGTCTCAAGTACAGCTACGAACTCTCGAGAATGTGTCTTTGACATAGTAACCTCTACCATCAATTACAGGAAGGTCTGGAAGTGGGAATACAGAGGAAGAAGGATGCTTCTCACCATCCTTCTGAAGCTGGGCTCCTGCTTCCACAACTGCTGTTGGAGCCACCACGGACACGGGCTGCAAACACACACAGATACACAACATCTTTAGCATCAGTGACTTAAAAAGAGTGACTTTCTAACCTAAAAATAAGTCTGATGTAAAGAAAGACAGGCATTTTATAGATTTTTAAAAGAAATTTTGAGTCTTAACCTCTCCAAACTGCTTTCTTAATTTTTCTCATGGAATGCTCAAAAGTATAACTTGGATGTTCATAGAAAAAGTAGTTTTAATCAGAACATTATTGTGTCACAAGCCCAAAAGGAAGAAGTTAAGACTTCGAACTTAAAGTATAGACTCCTCCAAAGCATAAACACCAAGTCCATAGAACTGATCTGTGGTATGATTGTAACCACAGGTAAGACCAGAAAAGTGTCTCCCAAATCAAATTTTTTCCATAGTTACACTACTGGGTCAGTGTTACTCTTTCATTCATCGTCTCATTTCTGTCGACTGGAACAAGCAAAGACTCTGACTAGGTGTTAAAGGTATTAATAATGGTCTAGGTTACAGCTTATATTCCAGAAATATAATATATTAGGGTTGTGGGGAGATTTTATCAGAACTCACACCAACTGCAGACGTCAGCACAACGGTCTCTGGACTGAGCGTTCTTCTCAGCTGAGCATCCAGATCTCCCAGGGGCTGCTGGGGCTGAAGGACACAACACAGTGAGCACAGCCTCGGGCACAGCCAGAGCCAGCTTACACAGGACACACTGCTTCCTGCTTCACTCAACATTAAACTCAATATCCTAAGTTCAACTTAGTGGTAACTGCTTGAATGAATTACCAAGCTCTCAAAATTTTACTGTCAAGTTCTCAAGCCACAGAAAAGCTCAGTTACATTTATGTTTTTAGAGTTTTGAAGTCTCCTTTCTTACCTTCTATGTTTGATGTTACTTAGAGATAGAAAAGTTAACTATTTGTCCTCTCCTTAAAAATATATTCTGAAAAATGTATCAAGATTGATTGGTAGATTAACTGTACTGTCCCCTATTTTCTTTTTCAGTTGGGCACATCTTTCTGAGAGCCTGTCCTTATGAATAAAAGATGGCATTAACACACTCTGTCGCTATCTTGGCTTCTATCTACCTATGCCTCCCCAGCCTTCACCTATGCTTCTCCCTCTACATGCAGCAGCGTCCACTTATCCTCACCCACTACGTATCTAATTTGCAGTTTCTCATCACATTTTGGGCCCTCTTAGGAACTGGAATACATGTTTTTAACGAGAAAATAGGTTCAAGACTTCCACAATGCATTTTTTTTTTTCAAAATTTAGCAGCCGATGGAATGGGTTCTCTATTGGAGTTATTACTTTACTATGGCAAGTTCCTTAAATTATGTTTTACTGTACATCTGGGATTAAAGAAGTAGGATAAGTTCAGACTTCAAGTTAGCAATTTACCATGTTTTTCTTATATCTTATTCTAAAATAAATTCCTAACTTATTTTCAATGTTTACTAGCCTGTCCCATGTCAGAAGTTTTTTCCTAGTTACAATGGGATCATACCAAGTACTTTATTTATGGGAATTCAACTAATGTGTAGGGTCGGGGGTAGGGTGGTAAAGGGAAATAATAATTTAAATAGTGCAGGCAATTCTGACCCGTAGTGAGCAGAACTGAGTGTGAGATGGGAATCTCACATTCACGTCACCGGTCTCAGTTCTTCTCGGAGCAGTCTCATGTTAGCTGAGCTGTGTGGTTTTTGTACTTTAAGATATAATACCTGTTTTTTATAAACATGACCCTTATACCCAATTACTTCATTAGGTGGTCACTGAAAAAAAATGTCAAACATTCAAGAAAAAACAGGTTGTACTGAACTCAGAGAAAAAGGGCGTTACCAGTTATCAGGGTGGTAGCCTTTCCTCAGGAACTTTCACAGTTAATTTTGATGACATATGATTTTTTACTTCCACAATGGTCTAATCTTTCACTGCTCTACAAAAGTATGAATGACAGAGGAATTATATTTCTTTTGGCAAACTGTCACGTTTGCTATCTTCCTTTTTCGTAAGATATGAAAAAATATTAATATCAAATGATTTTTAGATGATTTGCTTCTTACTTTAAGTAGGGCCTGTATCATCAGCTATGGTGTTTTAAAAGAAAGTTTTTACTAAGTCAAAATCAAATAGGAGCCAGAAGGCAAGATCATGCAATGGAGAATTTAAATGAGCTTGTGAAAGAAAGGAGAGGCACAAAAAGAAATCTGCCAAGTCTTGGGGCACCTGCGTTAGTGAAGGTCCTGGAAAAGGTGGCAGCTGCTCGCTGGGTGGAGTACCAGCTGGAAGTTCAGTACCCACTGGCAACACCTACAGACACGAAGGGAAATTCAAGTCCATGAGACACTAAGAGTAAAGACTGCATACTGGAGAGCAAACCAACTAATTCAAATGCAGAAGCATAAGAATAAAATGTATCTAGTTAAGGCAAGCTTCTCACCTGGGTTACACTCTGGTATCTACCTTAAATAAAGGACATTATAATCATGATACTATTACAGGGGTTACTATGACATACCAATAAAATGAACAGAAAAGTTTAGTAAAAGGCTATCCCCTAGTGAAAGCAGACAGAACAAAGGCTGTTTAGACACAAGAGGCACAGTCCAGATACTCCTGAGCCTCTTCTTTGGTACAGTATTATCAGGCTTTCCTGGGAAAACAAAACAGTTCAGAAATAACCATGGGGCAGGTCTGATAACAAAAGGCATCAGAAATCTAATACTATCAAGTAATCTGTATTTTGTCTGAGTGAAGCCTCTATATTACCCTGCTGTAAAAAGAATCTCACATCAATGGCAATGCAGAAAGATGGGCGAAGCATACAATACAGTAGGAGAAACACAGCCTTGTTATTTGGAAAAGATGACTGAATATGGCAAAATGAGAGGAAGCCACCAAAGCAGAGCCAAAAAACACTTTCTAGCTATTTTATCCCTAGCATTAGATTAATTTCTCCTCCACCACATCGAAGTCATCACCAACTTCCAACTTTTTATAAACCTCAAATTGTACATCTATGGAATCTGAGCAAGGCAGAAAATTTGCTTCATTCTCATGGAGACAAAAACTGTGAACTGCTGTTACTATGTACAATCGCCAGCAGAAACACTCAGCTCCCTTTTGGGAAACGGATTTCTTCAGTCTGTACCAATTCAGAAATAATGCTTGTATTTCACCTGTTATATACACTCTTAGAAAATCTTACAACATAATTAACCCCCAATCCTGCCATATTTCATTTAAAAAAAAACCTCATGTTCATGTACATACATCCTAAAATCACCTTCAATCAATTTATTTAATAAATACTGAATACCTACCACAAGCTAGGCATCTTTATAACTATACTGCAAGGCTGTATTGTTAAAAGTGTACTTTTGGGGGAGGGGGAGAAGAGTGATCTTATTTTTCAAACTATTTCAAAACAAGAAGCTTACTGGAGGCTTAGTTAAAGGTGGCTTTGGTGCAGCAGTTCCAGGTTTCACTCCTGGTACAGCGCTGACTGGGGTGGAAACTTGCCCAGGAGTGACCGCTGGTATAACTGACGAACCAGTTGTTCCTAAGGGCAAACTGGTTGGTGGTAAGCAAGTACTTGTAGTGGAAGTCATGAGTTTGCTTGGTGCAACAGCAGTGGTTGGGAGGCCTGGTGTGACAGTGGTCTCCATGACGAGTGACGTGTCCAGCGAGACAGAAGCATGCTGAGCTCCAGATGAGCTGTGCTCACTAAAGAGAGACCGCAGTTTTTCCTCTAAAGTCTTTATGTCATCAATCCCAGGAGCTTTGGGTTGAGTATCAGCATCTATTTCAGGACAGTGAGTATGGGGCTGGTTGGGAAGCAAAGCTGGTTGAGGCTGACTATGAATTAGTGTCTGCTGTACAGCAGGCACATTGGCAACAGGTTGTACCAAAGGTGGGATACTAGCTTGGGGTAGTAAAGGTGTGGAAGTAGGTCCTGCCTGGGAAAGGGCAGGAGTAGAAGCCACAGCTGATGGGATGACCAAAGGATGAGCCACGCCAGGCTGAGAAACAGCACTAGATACCCCTGCCCCCAGGGAGGGAGAGGAAGATGACGCGGGGAGGGACAAAGCCAATCCGGTCATGCTGCTATGAGATATCTTATCCAGTGCGTGTGCACTAACCACTACAGTCTCAGCTCGAGTAAGAGCAGAGGTGCTGCTGCTGGGTGGAAGGGACGGCTGTGCAGCTAGACTCGGGACTGGAGCGGCTGCAGACACGGATGTTAGCGTGGCTGTCCCAGCCATGCTGCCCGCCACCTGCTGCGACGATACAGGTGAAGGCTTAGCGCCTGGGGCAGCAGCACTGCTCACTGCAGAGGCTGCCGTCACTGAGACTGGTACAGAGGGGAACGTGCCTGTACCGGAAACAATGCTCCCAGGTGTGGGAGCCTGAACTGACTGGGATGTCGCTGATACTGAGATGACTGCAGGCACTGTGATGCTTGACACCACACTGGAAAGTATCGGGGATTCAGATGCAAGTGGTACAGGGAGACCACTGGAGGGTGTTACACCTGTGCAGGTGGCAACTCCAGCAATCCCCTTTTCAGTGGGCACTGCAACCTCAGACTGAACAGCTGATGCGGAAGCGTCACTAAGAGGGCAGCCCGTGGCAGGGGCTGACGCTGAGGGTACGGCTGCCGCTGTGGCTGGAGCTCCAGCAGGGCTGATCACGGAAGGGGGCACTGCTGGGAACGCTGGCCCCGTCGGACGGAAGTTGGCAGGTGCTGTGCTCGGCCCTTCTGCCATTTGTGCATGTCTAAGTTCAGAAAAGGCCTGCTGTAGACCAAGGGATGAAGCAGAGTGAGACAAGCTCATTCCAGCACCAGCAGATGTAGAAGCAGCAACTGCAAAGGAAAATAAAAACTCAGAATCAGTTCTTTTTAACAAGGTGGGTTCAAAAGACTGTCTGAACAATCTACTTTTGGGATTCCCAACAATGCCACGTACCAACAAGGTATAAAACCTCCCCCAAGGACATGACAGGCTGTAAAACGGCTAAGTGATATAGCAGTTCCAGCAAAAGAAATGATCTTGTATGAATATCTATTTCTGAGAAAGCACGGAGTAACCTCAAACGATATACAGCAGCGCTAAATGGAGATACAAACACAGTGCTGAATCTACACAGTATCAGTCACACGGGCTGTGTCTAGTATGGCCACCCTTCTGTGCCCTTTTGCTCAAATCCTCTCTATTCATCACCTATTTCCCTGTCTCCAAATGTTTATCTGTTGGTCAGTCTCAATTTTCTACTATTCTTTATTGTCTATGTCATCATTTGAACTACTGCTTGATGACCAAGCTTCCAATAAAGGAGAGACACAGGATTTATATATGTATGTGGTAGAAGCAATTCCTTACCTGTATCTGATACTTCACTGAAAATTTTTGATTCTCGTAATCGACTTTCTGGCACAGGACTTACTATAAACCGTCTTCCGGCAGAATGAACAACTTGAGTTAAAGAACTGGTAGGAAGGCCTGCTTAAAAAGAAACAAACCATTTAACTGCATTATTATTATATACATTGTCACTCACACAAAGCTTCAAGATTCCATTATTAGCACATAACTTCTTAGGTCAAAGGTAAGAACAAACAATGGAAAGAAAAAATCACCTATTTGCTGTGGCATGGAAGATGCAGGAATTGGTTGTTTGAACTCTTCCAATTTCTACAACAAACAAAAGTGATTAAATTCATTCTCTCACTCGATCTTAATGAGCAGGCAAAGCAAATCGCCACATGCAAAAAGAACATAGATGTTGATAATCTCAGTTACAGGTGTAATGTGGTACCGCTGGACATCGTGCAAGGCAAATTTAGCAAATATTTAACATAAACGAAGCTTCACTACGGGAACGGTGAACCTACTTGAGAGCCTGCAAAGCCATAGTCATCCTTTCCCTGGAGACTCTCCAATCCCTGGTCACCCTCTGGCTCCACACTGACGTCCTCACTGAGCATTTCATCAGCTTTTTCAATAATATCCCGCACTTGTTCCACAAATGCCTCTCTCTCCATTGCCAGAATAAAGTCATTGTTCACCTGTAAAAGAAATGTGACATTAGCTTAATTAGTACAGTGTTTCCCAAGCTTTAGGTCATTCAATCACCACTTTCATGACTTCTGTCCTATCTGCATACCACCTGTATTATTATTTAGTTAATATGTAAGTTCTTCAATACCTAGTTAGACATGCCCTACACAAAAGCACCTCTAAATCACAGGTTTGGTGTGCTAGTTATATTCACATTGAAATAAATATTTAACTGTCAAAATAGTTTACAAAATATTGCATATTTGCCTAGGGCAGTGGATATGAAGATAAAGTATGAAGGAAAAATTTGGAACTCCAAAAACAGACATACCATAATTGTTGCTATCTCCTCAGGGTTGTCACCATCTAAATCAAATTTGAATGTAACCATTTTCCGATTGTGAGTCTCTAATTGACATTCTACTACCCGGTCTCCTTTATTTGAAACCTGAAAAGAAAGAAGAAAAAAGAAAAGGTACTTCATATCTCAGAAGAACCATGCTCAGATCTGTTATTGAATGTGACAAAGTAACATAGGTTATCACTTGAACTTAAGCCGAATGTTACCACTATTCCTTGAAGCACTGCTACTTTGCCTCTTAAACTAGGAGCAAGAAAACCTTAAGAAAGTATCAGCCTTTCAGCTCCTTACACATCTTCCACTGAAGGGTCTGGTAAGAATGTAAGATCTTTCTTTTACACATAAAAACTCTATTTTTTTTTTTTAGAAATATGGAATTTAACAATATCATTTGGGTGATACAAGATCTTAAACTTTCATCAATACACCCAAGCCTTAGAAATATTTAAATGGTATGAACTAACTATATGAAACCCAGAAGTCAGCAATACTTACATTCAAAATTCTCAATTTTGGGCGTGAAGTCTTTTCATGACGAGAGCGACTTCTTACAGATTTTCGATAATGCCGTTTTGTAGTTCTCCCTTCATGCCTTCCACTGGATGATGGGACATTCTCATTGCCGTCACTCATACCTGAAGCAACATCTGAATGTGCACTTCGGAAAAAAAAAGTTCAGTTTACGATGAGATTTAAAGGTGAGACATTTTAAAGTTTCCTACCATCCTATCTACCAGTCAAGACAGGAGAACTGTACTGTCACACATACCTGTCTACAGAAGAGACCAATGTAGCAGGCTGGGTAGGTTGTGGCTGAGCCACTGGAACTGGCTCTGGAGGAGCCACCTGAGAGACGCCCTGAGTGCTCTGTAAACAGAAAGGATAATTCGCACCTTGGCAGGAACACACTTTATTTACTGTTGACCACCCCCAGTGTGCTACTGCCCCTCTCCTTGCCCCTCCCCTGAGTCCCAGCAGCACTGCATTGACTGGCAATGCCTAATACTCAGCATCCACAGACAGTCATCTTGCAATTGCCACGGGAATTTCTAGAGCTAGTCTCTGGCACCGACTGCACAGTGCGCCATCAGCCAAACAGCTGCTAGGCGTGAGAAACTACAACCTGCCGCGCAGCCAGCATCTCACCAGAATGTGCAACAGGGCAGGCAGAGCAAAGTGCAAAGACAGCTCAGAGCTTTCTCCAAGAGGGGCAAAAAGGATCACCGGGAGCACAGCAGGGTAAGGTATTCTGGTGACTTGCCAATGGCAGGAGTTTGTGAAAGGATAAGAACCACGGCTGAAGGGCTAGCTAAAGAAGTGAAGTGCTAGCAGCGTTATCTCCTCCAAGGCACACTCACTTCCCAACAGAACAGCCAGTGGCAACAAGGCCCCACACTGGCATTTCACTCGGCTGCAAGAAGTCATTCAGAAGTTAGTTCGCAATAGTTTCCAAGTGCATTCTAAACCAGGGGAACCTGTATTTCTCGTCATTTTTATCCCATTATACATATAGTTTAGACATAAACATGCAGGAATTCCATTTACCTCCAGAGCTGCTTGCTGGGAGGATGTACTGGGGGCTTGTGCTAAACTCACTGCTGGCTGGGACACTTGAACCTGTCCTCCTATACTGCCCACAGGAACCAAAAGGCTTGATTCCACATAAGGCTGCACCACTGTAGGAAAGTAACCTGGTGCAGCCAGTGCTTCTGCCGGCATGGGAGGGGACAGGACTGTAGAAGGAATGCACACAGAAGCCACGCTGGAAGAGGGAGCAAGATTTGAGTCTCCTGGGTACTGTGGTGGCAGTCGAGGTGGGAAGCCCTGTGACAGAAACGAGGAAGGGGAATTAGTGCAGGTTGGGTCATCAAATGAGTAAAACAGCAAGACAAGCAAGAAAAAAAAGAGAAAAAAAAAAAAAGGGAACATAGTGAAGAAAAGTAGCCTGATCTTTTTCTAATAATTTAAAGAAGATTCTTGAAATGAAATGGTTAACTGATTTCAATTTAGGGGACAGGACTGTACACAACTATACTTTTAAGTTGCTATTTTTTTCCCTCCTGGAGACTATTTAAATAGGAAGAATAGACATAATTCCTTCTAGAAAATACCTACTTTCTACCCAATCAAACAGGAGAATGCAAAAACCCTTCAAGGTATCAGTCATTCCAGTCATATAATGACTTGCTAATATTCTAAATCTGAACCCTGAAACTTTTTACTGATACCGTGTCGGCTACCCATATTTACTCTTCCCATAAAAAAAAGCCTGATATATTCTATTATTAGCCATATCTAGCTTTCAATCACCTTACACTGAATATTGAGAGAACCATTTTTCTCCCAAGAGATGTCTTGGGAAAAATGGAAATGAGTCATCAGACATCATCGCCCTGTCCTTTCTCAGAATTTTACTATTTTAGCATCTCTGGTTGAGATCAGCAACTTTTGTTATTGTTAGTTATTCTGATATTCAGTTATTAGGTTTTTAAGTCCTTGATGCTCTATCATTAGAACCAAACCCTCTGGTGCCCTCCTTCTCACCAGCCAACACGGTACCTGGTAGAGAACATCTCCAGAGGGGAGTGGAGCCTCAGCAGTCTGCCCGAGGTTAGCGGCTATCCCCGTGGACTGAACTGCTGGCGGCAGGAGCTGCGGGTGAGCCTGACTTGGCAGCTGAGTCACAGGCTGCAGGAGGGTGGGAAGCTGACTAGGGACCACGGCGGGTCCCCCAGGGACTGCAGCTGCTGGAGCAGAGGAAGCCAAGGTAAGCAGAGGCTGATTAACGCCAGCTGCCATGGTGACAGGAAGCGGGGAGAAAGCTGGCTGAGGAGCTGAGGGGATCTGAGAGACAGAGTACTGGGGGAGTGAGGAAGGCGGGAGTGGCTGTCCCACAGGGAGGAAGTGAGCACCAGAATGGACTGGAACAACTGAGGGCTGTGTCGCAACTGGGATCTGAGGTTCGCCTTGGATAGTTGGTACTGGCTGGGAAACTGGAAGCTGGGAAGGTAAAGAAAAACAAAACAGACAGACTTTAAAAAAAAAAGCAAGGCTGCCAAAAGCAAGACTTATGTATTAGCCAAAAAGAAAGAAAATTAAAACAAACACCAAACCCTTGCATACATTAGTGTAAGTTAATGTGCCACATAAGAGCAGGGAGAGGACAACAGGAGACAGGGAGGCTGACAGACTGGCTGCTGTTCCAAATCTTTTGTGGCAGGAAATTTTGCTCATGCTTCATCGTTCAACAACAAAGAGAACCCTTCCATATGAAAGGTTGTTTTCTTTACAGCCTGGCTGAGATATGTTTCACATACCATAATCCACTGGCATGTTTGCTGTCACTAAATCTACAACTGATACTACAGTGATTACTGAAATTCAAAGGACTTCCTTCCCAATGGAGTTAGAGCTCATCCATAGTGCTTCCACAATTCTTAGGTCTAACACAGGCCTGTAAAAGTAGGTCTAATTACTAAATTTCACTGATTGTACGATGCAATCATCCCTTTCCACCACCTGGTCATTTTAATGTTTATGACATTAAGATATATCTTACAATTAATAGTATGTCAGTTCTCAGTGTTACATAAAATAATGGTGCATTTTACAACTGACAGTATCTCAGATGTGATGAAATATGACAGAAACAATACAAGCACAAGCCGCCCCGATGTTAAAGCTGAAAAAAGGTCATTCAGAAGAGCTTATCTTCTACAGGGTTACTTTTCTTTCCTTTTTTTTTTTTTAAATATTATTTATTTGGCTGTGCCGGGTCTTAGTTGCAACACGCAGGATCTTTAGTTGCAGCATGCAGGATCTAGTTCCCTGACCAGGGATCGAACCTGGGCCCCCTGCATTGGGAGCACGGAGTCTTAGCCACTGGACCACCAGGGAAGTCCCCAGAGTTACCTTTCAAGTGACTAGAAGGATAACTTAGAAAAAAAAATCATTCCATATAAGGGTTTTTTATGACTTCAGAAGGCAATGAAGGAAGGAAACAATGCATAAATCTACGTGAAAACACAGCATTAACTGCAAACCTAGAATGATAGGTACAACTGACAATGCTAGAAAATGTCATAGGTTCAATTACTACAGCACCTTTATCAGTTCTATACCTGTCAAACTGATTTTACGCTGATAAACCTAAAAGTTAAACATTTTTGGATTATCGCTGCTGTATATACACATTTATATTAACCAATGCATATACACAAAAGAAGCAATTTTCACTTCATTTTTGCAGTGAAAATAACCAATTTTCACCATTAGGGAAGGTAGAAGTCATGTGGCACTCCTTTCTAGAAGTTAAGCGTTCACCTGTTTTCCTGTTGACACATGCGAAAAGGACTGTGGAGGTTGAGGCTGACTTGTGGGCTGTGCAGTCATGGCCTCGCTGGAGGCTGACATCTGGGGAAGTGAATACTGCGCTGTCTGCTGAGAGGGGGTTGTCTGCTGCACTCCTTGCTGCTGAGAAGAAAACCATCACTCAGTTTTATTTCAAGTCATTAACAGCATGTTTCTAAAGAAGTATGTTTGCCTATCAGTGTCTGTAAAAGATGGCAATTTTAGTAATCAAGACATGCACAAACCCAAATTCACCAATTCCCCTTTTTACACATCTTTCTTTTTCATCTGGTGTTCTTTATTTGTGATGGTACAACCTAGAACTAACCCATGTTTCAAAGTTTGAGTCACCACTGGTTCTTCACCTAATAGGCTCCCTGCCCCAGTAGAAGCTCAGGTATTTATAAACACCTTCAGACACCATGTCCAAACAGACCCTCTCTCCTCCAAATTCCTCCCTCTTTGTTCCCATTTCTTGATAGCAGCTCTCACTTTGGTCCTATATTAAACTAATCCAATCTCTTCCTTTAATCTCTTTCCCTTCATCTATCAATATTTCATCAACTGTGTAATTAATCTGCTTAAAGAATAGCTTTGATAACGGCTATAAAATGGGAGAAAAGCACTGAATTCTGAACGTCAGCTTTACCATTTACTAGCTGTGATACCTTAGAGATTGCTCATTTTACTGCCAAAATGAGGTTTCCTTCTTTGAAAACAAGGACACTATCACTCACCTCAACATACAGCAAAGGGAATGTCATCTGGAAATCAAGCATGTGCTAGGCACTCTGGTATAATACACGTAAACTTGATGAATGGCATGTAATTGTACCCAAACACTAAATTTTGCAATAAAATTAATGGCCCCCTCTAGCCTAACAAAAATCTGAACTTCATAGCTGACTTTCAAGGCTCTTTAATACCTATAACTAATTTAAAATTTTTAATTTTTTTTTTTTTTTTTTTTGCGGTATGCGGGCCTCTCACTGTTGTGGCCTCTCCCGTTGCGGAGCACAGGCTCCGGACGCGCAGGCTCAGCGGCCATGGCTCACGGGCCCAGCCACTCCGAGGCATGTGGGATCTTCCCGGACCGGGGCACGAACCCGTATCCCCTGCATCGGCAGGCGGACTCCCAACCACTGCGCCACCAGGGAAGCCCAAATTTTTAATTTTTAAATACAAAAACAACACCTGTTTGTAATAAAAATTTTAAGCAATATATTAGATTAATAGAGTTAAATGAAAACACCCAACCTCATTTCTCCACAGGCAATCACAATTAGTGGTTTGGTGCATCGACTTTATGAATTTCCTTCTATGCATAAGTGGTCATTTACACACAAGTTGATTTTGTTTTTAAAAACAAAACAAAAACACACCCGTTTTATAAATACTGTTCTCTGACATGCCATTTTCATTTTATTTATCAACGGCACTGATATCCTAATGATGAACACTTTGGTTGATTGAATTTTTTGTTACTTAAAATAATGCTACAACCAGTGATAGCCTTTAGCAGCCTTCAAACATATAATACAGTATTATCAACTACAGTCACTATGCTGTACATTGCATCCCCAAGACTTTTGTTTTTATGTCTATTATGCATCTACCCACCTTAACAAGCATCCTAGATTTTGTTAGGTGATAATCTGCAAATAATATTTTTACTTTCCTGATATTTATTCCTCATTTCTTTATTATACCAATTAAAACCATCAAAAGAATCCTGAAATGTAATAGTGACAGTAGTCATGTTTGTTTTATCCTTATTTAGCTCTGATAATGTATTCTTAACTTAAAAAAAATTAGGAACAAATGGCTGAATTATATAAAATTTATTTTCAGCAACTAAGATATATCATATGTATCCAACTATAAGGCAGCTCTGAATATAAGACAATTTTGCCCATTTTCCCACTAAGAAACAAGAACCAAGAAAGTAGAAAACCTTTTTGGTTAACTTGAATATATTTAAACTTTAAGGAATTCACCGTGAACTATCTACAGTTATCTAAGTCATTAATTTTCATACCTAAATAAGATTGTCTTTTATATAAATATACTAATTCAGAAATGTTGCTCCCCTTGCCTCATTCAAAATCTTCACTGTAATTATACATCAGCATTTTTATCTTCTGGGAAGCTACACTATGAATGGTCTCGCTTTTCTGGCGCATAACATAGTACTTTTCTTTAAGTTGTGTCTTGAGGTAAAATCTGCAGTGACAAGCATCTGTTTGATTGTTAGTATTAGGACAGTTCTACTGTTTCTGCAATTGTCTTACAGGTGTATATTCATGTAACCTTTAAGTGATCTTTAAATGTTATTTACAATGAACCTGGAACAGTGAAGTTGTTCCCCTAAGGACAAAATCTATGTTTAATGTCTTGGCATATATAAAACCAATTCTGTCAGATATTGCCTATAAACATTTCCAACTACATACGCCATTTAAGGTCCTTACAGGCACACTTGTTCTCAACAGTTTCACTTTATTCCATTAATATTTTTTTGTGTTATTGTTCAAAGCAAAGACCAGTAAGAGCCCCGTGATGTGAGCCTGATGAGAGTTTGACTATGTGGTGATCCCCCTTCTTCGTAAGGGTTCAATCTGAGCAAACCCCCCCTTATATTTGGGCGCACAATTACCTCTCTCCCGCACCCCCTTCAACGCAGACCCTTGCTTACGTCACGATTTGGACTCAATCATTTCTTTCCTGAACTCACACCTTCACTTATTTGTTTTTTGTTTTAGGCCGTGCCACGTGGCATGTGGGATCTTAGTTCCCTGACCAGGGATCAAACTAGTGCCCCCCTGCATTGGGAGCACGGAGTCCTAACCATAAGTCCTGACTTATCTGTATTCTAGCTACACTGAACCCAAGGTTTGTTTCTGTCTCACAGCTTTCTACCTTTGTGCCTTCTACCTTGCTTATACTGCCCCCCCTGCCCTTTTCTTTGGGCCTAGAATATTCCTTATCCTTCATCTGAATCTAACTCATAATCAGATTCCAGTTCAAATGCTCTTTCATAAACCTACTGATATCCCCCTCCCTGCTCAGAAGAGATACAGTCTCCTCCTTTCATGGAGTCAGACTACTTGGATTTAAATTCTTTCTGTCTTTTAGAAGTTTGGGTAAAGTACTTAGCTTCTCCAGATCTCGTTTCAGCTTTCCCATCTGTACAATGGAAATAATGATAGTACCTATATTTATATGATTCATAGAAGGATTAAATAAAAACACAGGTAGATTGCTTTGCACACTATATATAATGTTAGCTATTATCCTTACTCGTTTTGTAGGAGTTGACGTATATGGTTACCAGATTATTCAGGCTCCCTGAAAGTAGCCTTATATGATCCATCTTGGTAGTCCATCAGTGCCTAGCACATGGTCCTTCAGAGCATGAACTCAGTTAGGAAAAAACTGTTTAATTAGGTGTGTGTGTGTGTGTGTGTGTGTGTGTGTGTGTGTGTGTGTGTGTACTGTCAAAAACGAGCAGTTTTATAAACATATACCCTCACTCCTTGCTTAGAATAATTGAGAGGCATGTACGCCAGTTATACATTAAAGCATTTATAGAGAAGTGGCACCTCTGGATAGGACAGGAGTATATGGTTTTTTTTTTTTTTTGCACAATCACACTGGCTAATAATCAACACTTTAGCCAAACAAGTACTGTTTAGCATAGCAACTTGGCATCATGCTTTGCATAAAACTGCCTCTTGAAAACAGCCTGTACTGACCGTGTACTATCTGTTGGACAACGGTGCTTGAAAAAAATGTTCACGAGCCTTAGTTGAACAAAAAGTAAGAGATACCTACAGACTCTACATGTGCCCTATGGATGAAATTATTAAGGAAGCAGCGTAGCTCATGACCTTTCGTGGCAGCAAAATACTCAGATTTCCGGTAGGAGAAAGTTATTAAGACACGATATACCACTAGAAGAGATTCTTGATAAAACCGTGAAAAGAAGCAATCCTTTATTCAGTATATTTCAGAAACACAAGAAATAAAGTAAATTTCAGCTAAAGTTCATCTCTTTCCTCACACTAGTAAAATTAGATTGTTTCCTAAGGTGGTGTTGGGACGTGACAGTATGCAAAACGAAAATCAGATCTAAAAACAGACTCTAACTATACAGTACAGAAAGTTTACAATCTTTCTTTTCTATATATGGAACCCCAGAAGATAAAACAAAAAAATACAGCTCCTTGGGCACCTTTGCAGTATCATGAATCCCTGTAGAACTTTAATGAAGAAAAAAGAAAACTACTGTAGAAATCTTGGATTATGGTTTGTAATGTTTAGTTCTATCTATTGGCTATGCAACCCTGGAAAAGTTAAATATTCTAGACTGCATACACTTATTTAGATTGAAGTCTCAATTTTATGATTCTACTTAACTCATCCTATATTTAAAATAACTCACAAAATAAAAGTATCTGAAAAAAGCATCGCTGAAACGGGAATTTTTGTTTGTACTGTAGAGATAGCCATTTAGTCAGATCTTTTCCCAGAAGAGTCAAGCACCTGATTCTTTTAACCTGACATTTGTGGGGCTGCCCCCCGCCCCCCGACTGTGCATACTTTCATCACCATTAAACTCAATGGCTTATTTCACTGCTTCATAACAAATTCCTTTGGAAAAGGAAAAACAGAGCATACACTTAAATCTGCACATTTTATTGGTATTGGCCTGTGTCCAATGATAAGCGAATTAGGAGACTGGTATCCATGATAGCGTTTCTGTCCTCACTCAGCTTTATGTAACTTTTATTTTGTATTCTTATCAGGGGTTGTTAATATAATTAAACCTGTTAAGGTTGGCAAAAATGTGACTACTTAAACGTAACTATAAATATATATAGATTCAGATACTTGTCTGGAAGAAAGGGCACGAGCAAGACAAAACGTGTAATTCCCAGCCCTTCTATTCTATAAGATAGAGGTGTTGGCCACAGAGAAAATGTA
Source organism: Monodon monoceros (assembly GCF_005190385.1). Classification (NCBI taxonomy): domain Eukaryota; kingdom Metazoa; phylum Chordata; class Mammalia; order Artiodactyla; family Monodontidae; genus Monodon; species Monodon monoceros. Next base: position 2,194,244 of record NW_021703783.1, read on the forward strand.
TATACAGGCATCTCGGAAATATTACAGGTTTGGTTCAGATCATTGCAATAAAGTGAATATTGCAATAATCCAAGTCACGTGAATTTTTTTGTTTCCTAGTGCATATATACCTCACTGTAGTCTATTAAGCGTGAAACAGCATCATGACTGAAAAGACAATGTGCATACCTTAATTTAAAAAATGCTTTATTAATAGATGCTAACCATCACCTGAGCCTTCAGCAAGTAATAATCCTTTTGCAATAGTAACATCAAAGATCAGTGATCACAGATCACCATAACAAATATAATAGTAATGAAGATGTTTGAAATAAGTGTGGGAATTAGCAAAACGTGACACAGAGACACGAAATGAGCAAATGCTGTTGGAAAAATGGTGCTGACAGACTTGCTTGAAGCAGGGTTAATACAAATCTTCAATTTGTTAAAAAAAAAAAAAGAAGAAAAAAGAAATGTAGTACCTACGAAGCACAAGAAAGCGAAGCACAGTAAAACAAGGTTTGCCTGTATAACCAAGCTAATCTTGTACAAGGAACATCTAATCTTAAGCCAGCATCAAACGACCACATGATCACATGCTGGACTGTGAGCAAGCCATTTGAAAGGAGAACTGAAAACTTAGTTTCAAAAACTGATAGAAACAAGCCAATTTAGAATTTGGTGGTTTGAAAACACACTGCATAGGGAACTATCAACAAAATAATTCACTGGGAAGTTTTTATGACATGTAGTGGCTATAAATTTTATTTGAAACAGGTAATAAATATTCGATTGTGCCCCCAAAGCACTATTTCCATGTAAATAACTACCGTTAACTAATATCAGTGATGCACTACAGATATTTTACAATTACCCATTTTGCTGTTGAATACATCAGCATTATACTAATCCCCTGAGTTCTCTGAACCTTTGGGAACAAATTCCCCAAATCAGAAGTTTAAAACATTTTTTTAAAGTTCCTGAAGTAGTTGTTCTTAGGCTTTCATTCATTTTAGCATAAAATCTGATGCCCCACCCCAAAGATTAGAAATAATTAAAAAGGAGTGGAGCATTACTAGAGTCAAGCACAGTGAAAGCAATGGTAAAATGCTCACAAAAGGACAAATCGTGAAATACACACGAAAATGACATTCTTTGTACAGTTGATCCTCGAATAACATGGGTTTGAACGGCGTGGGTTCACTTATATGTTAACTTTTTTCAGTAAATACATACTTCAGTACTATGCGATCCAAGATTGGTTTAATCTGTCGATGTGTAACTTCAGAGAGGGAGGACCCACTATAAAGTTATGCACAGATTTCTGACTGTGCAGAAGGCCTGTTGCCCCTAACCCCCTGTGCTGTTCAAGGGTCAACCGTATTGTTAAAACAGTGTAGAATCATCTGTTTAAGAAGGCACATAAAGTATGTCAGTAAAGATAATTCTTTTGAATTTCAATGTATGTCTAATCTAATAGACCATTCAAAAATACATTAAACAAAAGATTTTCTAAAATGTTACTGAAGACAGGAAATGTTATGCCTCTAGATTTTCCTTTCAAAAACTTAGCAAGCCATTTACATCAGGAATCCAATTCATGAAAGATGTAAACCAGTGTTTTGGCTATTGCTAATCCATAAAACGTAGCAATGAGTTGCTCTCACCTGCTGAGAATGTTGTATGGGTTGGGAGGATGAAACCCCTGTTAAACTACTTGAAGATTGCTGACCCTGGCTCTGCCCCTGTGCCTGAAGGAGAGAAGTGAATACAAAAAATTAGAGCAGCCCAAAGGTACGTTTATACAGAGGTCAGGATTTTGCAATAAATATGTGAGCTCCTGAGAGTCTGCCTGAGCAAGATGAAACATTCGCTTGATTAAGTATGTAGGGAGAGACCGCTGGGGCATGTTTTTAAAGAGAAGGTTAGAGAAAGATCATACTACAGAACATACTCTGATTCCATGCAAAAACCACTGATGGTTAAAACCTAACCTACCCCGCTGCTCAGGCTATATTTTTTGCCAAAATAGTAAGATTCAAAATAAAATTATCATTGAAAATAATCAGGAAAAATAATAAGACTATCAATGTGAAAAAACTATCCAAACAATCAAAGAAAAAAGGGTACTTAATAATGCTATTTGGTTCCTTTTGCTATTTCTTGTAGTGCTATAGCGACTTTTGTCAAAAACGTAAAAATAATTATCATCATTACCTGCCAAGTACCTAGAGCAATGGCTCTCAACCAGGGGCACTTTGGGAACCCCACGCCCTTTCCCAAAGATGCATGGCAGTGCCTGGGGCTAGTTTTGGTTGTCACAACTGCTTCTGGTACTTGGTGGGGGGAGGCCAGGGATGCTGCTAAACACTCTACAAATGCACAGGGCACCCCTTACAGCAAAGAGCCATCTCACCTAAAATGTCCATACGGTTGGAATTTGAGAAACCCTCACCCAGAAGAGATCTTAAGTTAAAATAAATTAGAAGGTGAGAACTGAATGCAGGACTTGATAATAGGTGAGCTAAGAAAACGAAAAGGCCCAACTTTGCTGTCTCATTTCAGTTTAGAGGGGCTTCTCTGAAGCTTGCTTGGATAGAACATCACACTCTACTGCATCTTAACCACCGCAAGTATACATTCTTTCTGCACCTTTTCTGTAAACTACCTGACGTTTGAAATTTCATTTTGGAAAGTTTAAAGGAGCAAGGCTGGCAATGCATACACATTCACAGTATGGGCTGGCAACCAGTGTGTTAATGTGAGCATACCATACCGCATGTACACACAGTACAGATTTTCAAGTTTCTAGATCTTTTTGCTTCTTAGTACTGCTCTAAGTAACTGATACTTTATGTATATTTTGGGGGTTATTTATGCCCCTGATGGGGGAAGAACATAGGAAGAAAATACAAAGAAGAACATATAGTTCTTTATAAAAGAGTGGGATATTTAAAACATCTAAATGATATCTTGAATATATAATTGCAAAGTTTCCTATTTAACTGCACAGTCTCCTACATAAATTTTATAAGACTTATACATTTGACAAAATGTATCAAAGGAATAATATATGAAATAGTCAATACTGACTCCACTTCTTGAATGCTATTACGTCCATCACTTTGTCTTTATTTGCAAGAGTGTGCATATGCTCATATTCATAAACAAGAAAATCTAAATTTGTTGAGGAAAAATCTAAGAACTGAGGTATCTAATGGTCTTTACCTTGCAACATGTACCACAAATCCCTAAAACAAAACAAAAAAACCCCCGTCACCCACACTAGATTCTAACTTAGTTGCTAAAAATTAGAATCAATTTTGTGGATTAACATTTTATTTGAACATATAATACACAGTGACCTGTTCGACTAATGCCTTTTTTTTTTTTTTTTTGGTGGTACACGGGCCTCTCACTGTTGTGGCCTCTCCCATTGCAGAGCAGAGGCTCCGGATGCGCAGGCTCAGCAGCCATGGCTCACGGGCCCAGCTGCTGCGCGGCATGTGGGATCTTCCCGGACCAGGGCACGAACCCGTGTCCCCTGCATCGGCAGGCGGACTCTCAACCACTGCGCCACCACGGAAGCCCTGACTAATGCCATTTTTAAAAGGCATCCTCATTTGTTAAGACAAATTCCTAAGATGTTTCCTCTCTGTCTTTTAAGATCCTTCCATACTAATGAAAACTCTGTATATTCCTAACACTACTTAAAAAAAAAAAAAAAAGATTTCTTATTTTTCATTCTTTGCATTTTACAGGAAAAGAAATGTCATCTTCTCTATTTTTTTAAAAACTAGCCATGTTTGTTTCTAGGGAGAAAGAAATACTTCACATTAATATTTGTAAATAATCAATGCTCAGTCAACTTTACAGACATTTATGTGTTCACTAATAGCTGAAAACTCTGTCCACTCTACATATGGACAGAAGTAATTGATTTTGATGAGTAACTAAAATTCTAGTTTTTGTGCTCTCTTTTCCAAGGGTGTACACATGTTATCGGTAAATCGGGCCGCTTCGGTCTCATATTTTGCTCTTAAATACAAGTAGTTTAAAATCACCCCCCTCCCAATGGAGAAACTCCATAATAAAATTAAACAATATCCCTCATGAATGGAAAGGAGGGATAGAAAACTTAAACGTAATGGTGCACAGTAGGGTAGTGTAAAAGAACCGTGGAAGTTTTCCTATAACCTGTGGATGGAGTGCAGATCCTCCCGAAGAAAATGAGGCAGATAAAACCTGCGGAGATGTGGCTCCTTGGGGGAAACAGAAGAAAAGTGGGGATTCTTGTAACACTGTCTGAGGCAGACGGATAAAGGGTAATGAGACGTCAGAGCCAAAAGATGCAGCTGCTCCCCCTGTAGGGGGAGGTGATTGAAAATCACTGGGGTCTGAAGAAGTGATTTGTGAGGAATCACTGGAATATTCTGGGCTTCCTATGGGCCAGCTCTGTCCGGTGGGCTCTACCACAGAGACGGTCAGTTCTGGGGCCTGGAAATCATGCTGTTCTTCAGTCACAGGCTGCAGGCGGCCGTGTAATCCTGTGGATTGAGGAGGTGGTTCTTCCTGATTCAAGTCCACAGCAACCTGTCGATTTCGGTAAATGCGCTGAGGCAAAACTCCTCCTCCTCCTTCTCCTGAAGAGGAGCATGGAGTACGAGCGTGAAACTCAAATACACAATTGCTTCTGCTCTCATTGTTATGAGTTAACACAGCAGGTGCAGAATGAGGAACAAAGACAGGGTGAAATTTCAAGCCTGTAGCGTCTGTACTGATAGGTGCAGAAATGCTAGAGAGGGGAGATCCTGGGCTCAGTCCAGAATCTAATCTTAAATTCTGGAGGTGTCCTACCACGAAAGCCTGTCCGGGTGGAAATTCAAAGACAGAACTTGAGGTAGGGCCCCCTTGCCCTGGCTTCTGTTCAGGTGTCTGTCTCATAGGACTTGACAGGACTGGTGAGTTGTATGGAATGCCCTCAAACTGTTCTGCCACCTGGGCCTGGTATTGTACCCCAGCTAGATACACTGCTTCCTGAGGAATAAAGTAGTGAGCTTCTTCCGGAAGTACTAGTCCAGGTCTATAGTCACTGTAAACTTGAGTTGGTTCAAACATAGGTTGGACCTGTGTCTCACATGGCTCTCCAGTGACTCTACTGGCTGCAGTACCCAACATAACTACAGCCTCTGGTGTCCAGTTAGTTGGGCTGCCACCAGGTGGAAGAAGATTTTGGCCAACAGTCCTCAGCAGGGGTTGGAAGTGGTGAGTTTGGGCTTCCAGGAAGGAGGTGCTCTTACGCCGCTGGGAAATGGCCACCTTCGGTGGACAGGTGGGAGGTGGTGAAAAAGAAACTGGACGTTCATGAATAGTTGGGAAAAATATCTGTGATTCTGGGTATGTTGGGGTCCCCCCACACGGATGCGCCATGGACTGAGGCTGTATCAACATGAATAAGACAAGTAATTCATACATTCATATGTGAAATTACATTGACATGCACAATTGGGTAACTCTGTGTAATGCTATGAAACAGTTACACCAAATTTATAATTAATAAAGAAATAACAATGCTTTTGGAAATTATGTGCATAGTAAAAATCCATTAAATACATCCAGGGTCAATAAAATTATTCTGTGGGACTCTCTGCATTAGATAAGAGCTGCTTTTCCACAACTTTCCCCTCTCAAAGGAAATGGAAGAATTTAACCTTCTAAGTGATTATTCTGAATTTACCTACAATTTGTATGTTCACTTATAACTGTACCAAGTCTTCCTACTCTGAAGCCTTATTGTCTGCTGGTGTGTTAGAGGCTCCAAGGGTTCATTTCTGATCAACTAACAGTATGTCTTCTGACTAGAAATCAGAAGAGATTTTTGGTGTACAGTAAAATATACACCACTTGGCCAGTGACTGTCATGTCTTTCCCCTGTCTGCCCCAAACCAAATGCAGTTAATTTTACTACATGAAACATGTTACAGATGCCAAATCACTGAATGTCCACTTTTCTGATTCTAGTTGTGTTGACTAATTTGGTGTTCAAAACAGGTGAAAAGGATAATTTAAATAAGAGCCAACTTGATTTAACAGCACTTTTTGTCACAGAGGCAGTTCTAGATTAAAAACTCTGAAGTTAGAATTGTACCCTGTCAAATGCAAACAGTACACACTGTAATAATTCACTTTCACAGACTCTTTTTTTAAAAAGGTAGATCAGTTTCATTCTTTCAATAGGGAAGACCCCTATCAAATAGGCAAAATGGCTCCACTGTTACTTCTTCACAACAGCTAAAAGGAGGTTTCTGTTTTGACTCAGAATGCTCCATCTTACTGTTGTTTATTCAAAGAGTATCCCAAAGCCATAAAACACTATACAGTTAATCATTCTCCTAGGTAAAAATCTCAAGATTTGGGGGTTGCTAGATCAGAATGTTAACTAAATTCTCTATCTGGAAAAGCAGCAGCAAAGTACCACAGTGTTTAAAACAACTCTGAAAGATAGACCTTCCACAGACATTAATGGGGCCAAAGAAAATCACATGTACCATATGTGTATCTAATGTGTTCCATTAGAGTCAAGATGCCACCTTATTCAAAGAAAAAAAATTTCCAAGAGGGAACATTATGTGGGGCCTTTTAGTTTGTTGACACCTCATTTTAAACAGCTAACAAATTAAAAGCAACTTTCCCTCTTCAATTATTCTTCACTCACTATTGGAAAAAAATGGACTCATCCATTGTCATTAGTGTCTCTTTGGAATAAAGTGAGGAGAAAACATGTTTGGGTAATGTCTGATAAAGAGAAAATTTGCTTTTGATTAAGCCAACGAGTTTAAAATTAAATAATACACACATTCTTTGCTAAGATATGAAAATGCAAGGATCTGAATACATTGGTGGGGGATAGGAGAATATAACAAAAGCTCAATTTTATGGCTACCCGCTGATAGATGCCAAGGGTGTTAGAAGCATTCTCTCTCATGACCCCCTTGCTTTTCTCCCCCTTAAAGCCTTACATAACAAAAAGTTATGGGAAACCATAGGAAAAACTGGTAACGTAAAAGCACAATATATTAGTAAGTCTAGCCCTGTTCTTTACTTAATTTGTATTAAAATTCTTGATGCCTGGATGTATTCACTGGTAATAAGTTTTGTCAGGAAGTTTATGTTACATACAGTACTGACAAAGAGGGAAGGCAGGCTGGAGCGTCGGTGCTTGTGCTGAAAGGCAGAGTGCATAGGCAGGACACTCTCCAATGCTTTAGAAAGCTTTTCGGCAGAGGTGTCCTCGGGGGCAGTCCGAAGGAGGGAAGGAGAAGAAGGTGCAGACAGCACTGGTGGTGGGGTGGAAGGAGCACTGGGAGAGATGCAGGACAGAGAGGGAACAGCAGAAAGATGGGGGACACAAACTGACATGCTACGGCCACGACGAGGCTAAACAGAAAACAAACACACACATGAAAAACATAGCACTCTGAAAACAGGATAACCAAAGGTACAATGGTAACAGGGCATACTTGACGTAAAGAAATGTTCCATCCTCCTCAATTCCACAAAGCCATGTTTTGAGGAGAGACGGAATCCCGCAAAGCACACTTGGCAGATCGTAACTATTCTCTCTGCGCTGTTGGTCACGTATGAACAACCACAACAATGACCAGGTATCTTCCTAAACATTCTGCAATAACATTAATTGTTATGAGTGTGCGAGTAAGAATGACCGACTGACTGAGGCAGCAGAACAGACAGGGAAAACGATGAACGGTGGCTTGCAGTTTCTGCAAACTTATTAAGATTAAACAAGAATGAATTCTATTAGTTTCACATACATTATAAGATGTAGAAGATTTTAAGCCTGGATCGCTTTGCAGGAGGCTCTGGAAACCTCAGACATAAAAGATTTCTCAGTTCTATTTTAGAAGGCATTAGACAAAAAAGTTGTTGGCTCACAGTATTGTACTTATTACACTTGCCTATCTTTATAAGTTAAAAAGTCATTTCCTAGGAAGAGTATCTTATTACAGTATTGTACTTATTACACTTGCCTATCTTTATAAGTTAAAAAGTCATTTCCTAGGAAGAGCATTAGCTTTCTAGACATAATTCATAATAGATACAGGAAACATTCTGTATTTTTATTAAAGTAGTCAATGGAAAAATAACTGAAATGTGAATCTCTAAAGAGTAACATTAAATTTTTTTCAGCCACATCAGAGGTTCAACTTTGGTTTACAAAGTTAGAAAGTTTGAAGCACCTTAACATAAAGGTTTTAATATAGCTACAAAGCAGTAAACCTAACGCTGCAAGGCTGCCCTGAGCAAATCTGTTATTTCCTTTCAGATATTGTGAACTGTGTAACTGATTACATTTTCTTTTTTTCCCACTCTTGCTTCTCTTTTATTCTTAATTCCACTTATAACTGATACATACTGTTGCAAGCCACAGTAAATTCTTTCTGGAATTAGAAAGGAATAATTATAAAAGTTTTGAAAAATCCTTAATATTTAATAACTCTTCATAATACTTCCACAGAATATTGCCATTAAAAGGCAAGAAGACTGTCATATTTCATTAAAGTCTGCTTTTAGAGCATCAAATGTAGCTATATTTGTGGCGCAAATATTTAACATCTTCATAAATGATCAGTCCATTTCCTTTTCTAAAACAGAGACCCAAAGTTCATAAACCCTGTCATGAGGGAAGCCAAGAGATTAAAAATAGTTTTAAAAAAATCTATAGTTATGATGATCCAGAAGAAATCAACAAGAGTAGAAAGTGACAAGAAATGCTGACAAATAATATGTTAGATCACAGAAATACACCTGTACAGTCTGTATAAAGCTCTTCTACCCTACCTACTTATCTTAAAGGTTAGAGAAGTAGGTTGTTAGAACATTAGTACATTGGAAGTTTTCTTTCTGTTACTGTGGCCATCCATCTTGAGACCTAGCCAAACATCTTTTATTCCAAGCTGTAGGATAAGAGACCACAACAAGCAGAAGTATTTTCTTACCAGAAAAAGATAGAGTTTCATTTAATGAAGAGCAAGAGTTCCACGAATTCAGATTAAAAGCTTTCTGAGAAAGAGGGACAATCTATCTGCCTAAAGATCTCACTAAACAAGGGCCCTACAGTTCCTTCCTGAGGCAGAAAATGCATCTTATTCACCTCTGAAGACTTCACGGAGGGTCAACATAAGAAATGGGGTATTATCTAATGATCTATTTGAACATTCTCTATATGAGAAGCAAGAGTGGCTAATGTAAAACATGGGTAATAATGTGTGTGTATGTGTGTGTATATGCATAGATATAAATGTATAAAATGTTTCAGGATATAATTTCTGTAAGTTGATGCTGAAAATAAATCAGTCATAAAACAGATACCAAAATAAAGGGAAAAAGCAAATGAACATATACTGGGGAAGGAACTCGCGTCCAACACAGACTTTAAGGCAAGAACACGCACAGCAACTGATGACTGAACACAAGCGCTAAATTAAACGGTCATTCCTTCACTATAGAGTACTCACATGCAGCATTCTATCATGGCCTAAAGTCTTACCTGTGTTTTATACATTAAGACACCTTACAGAAAACACTCAGTAATTCTTTTAAGTAACTTCTGAAAAACTCTCCTTGCCCCCGCCCCCAAACCACTTGTGTGCCCGTCTTACACTGCTTGGAACAGTTTCAACACTGAAGGGCTAAAGAGAGCATTACCTTTAATCAAACACAGATTGGTTTAAATCTTGTAAACAGTGTCTTCACACATTAATGTAGGTATCCTCCCCTGCCTGAATGACTCCGATTATACTCTGTGATAAACCTGCCTCCTTTGGTAATGCGCCATTTGTATTTTTTACTCTGGACTCACGCTGTTACTAATTTGGCAAAAGAGTCTGAACTGAACACATTATAGGCTTACACTCTCTTGCACGGCTACTCACCATACTTGAGGGTGGATATACCCCATGGGGCTGAGCCTGTGCTTGGACAACAGACGCTGTGTGCCCTGGGAGGGTGCCAGTGGAATGTGCCTGCTCATGCTGGGAACCATACGAAACTGTCTGTTGGCTGCTCACTCGAGACTCTGTGAAGACAGAAGATCCCTGACCACTGTCAATCGTCCCATCAGCTGAAGGAGAAATAAATTGCCAAAAAACAAGACAAAGAGACAAATCATGAAAAGAAGGTTCACATTTTCCCATCACAAACCCCTGATTTTAGGGTGAATTGGTTTTTTTCTTTGCACAGACCTGAACTAAATAAAAAATAAATACTAATTTTACTAAGTAGATTTCCATGTTTAAATGAGGGATCCATACAGAAAAAAGTTCTGTCTTAAAAAAAAAAAATTCCCTGACTATCACAGTATTTTCCCACCTGAAGAACAAGGGGAATAAAACAGAATGTTATTAGTCAGCCTGAAGTTTGACAGCTTCCAAAGTCTTAACTGTGGAGACCAGTGGGTCCTTAGTATTAAGAAGGTAGTTCAAAATACTAACTAGCAGTCTCATTAGTTTCTAGTTTATACGTTATTCAGCTTTGCTAAAAGAGCTGAACCGGATTAGTGGGTTCAAAAGTAAGCAGCTAAGATAAACTTGTTATTTTTCACTACTAATTATATTTTAAGGAATTATAAAAAGTAGAGATCTACAAATTAGAACTTTCAAGATGTTGGAACCTGTAGAATTGTTTTATATCCTAATCCTATTTCCTCACTGTCCCATCCATACTCTATTAGCTATGGACGTAAGAAAGGTAGATGGCAACCATTTCAAACTTCTTATTTACACATTAGATTTCTACTTCAAAACCAAGAGGTCAGTGCGAAATGATGACTGCGAAGATAAAAAGTCAACTAGGAGTATCTTTAGCAACCCTGCGCGCTTCCCCCGGGACTCACACAACACAGACACACCAGGTGGCTGGTGCTGCAGCTGTTGGTGCTGATCTGCCTCAGGCTCCTCCGGCTCTACTTGTGTGGAAACAGAAGCTGAAGTGGTAGAGGCCGCAGGTCCACCAGTGCACGTCGAAGGGGGCTGCTGGGCTCCTGCCTGGGAAGCACTGGACTGCTGCTCCCCCTGCTGTTTGAGGCTGCTCTCTTCCTGCTTTCTTTTTTCTTGCTCCTCCCGCACCAACTGACGCTGTTCTCGCTTCCTCTTAATTAATGACACTCTATCTTTGATGGCTTTTGCCATGGTCTTGTGATCACCTTCACAGACATACCCAGAGTCTACCTGAAGGATAAAAGGGTACATTAGGAAGCAACAGGATATCAAAAGAAAACAAACCAAACACAAAAAAAGGTACTTTTGGGGAGAAAAGTAGAGAAGAAGGGGAAGAAGGAACTCTCTAAGGACTGGTCTTAACCAAACTGTGAAACTACTGGTCTGCATTACACACTTCACCACCATATTCTGAGATACTCATGGGGTGGGTGCTATTATCTTTGTAGAAACTTATGGGGTACATGTACCTTCACTAACTATAACAACAAAACAATGGGGAACCTAAACGCCAAAGTTTTTATTTATTTATTTTTATTTTAAATTTTTATTTATTTAATTTATCTTGGTTGCACCAGGTCTTAGTTGCAGCATGGGTGCTCTTTAGTTTTGGCATGCATGTGGGATCTAGTTCCCTGACCAGGGATCGAACCCGAGTCCCCTGCATTGGAGGGCAGATTCTTAACCACTGCACCACCAGGGAAGTCCCAACATCAAAGTTTTTAAACCAAAAGGCTCATTCTATTATATTCACTCTATTTCCCGCTCACATGTAACCATCAATATTAATATTAACCTGTGTTGCTTTTACTTCCTTTCACTAGACAACCACTTAACCAGATAAGACAACTGTGGTAAATATATGAAGGTTAAAAATAAAAACCTCAAACAGTATGAAAACCTGACAATTAAAAATAAGTACCTCTTTCATACCTGACCCCTTCTCAGAGGTAAGTAGTACTGAATGGTTCTAACACATTCTAGCAGAGACAGTCTGTGAGTATCTTTGCACAGTAAATGGCTATTTAGGCACCACGGCAAGCCTAAGATGGGTGAAGAGTTTCCTTTCTGAACAGTGATCTTTTAGACATTCTTCAAAAATGATTCACCAAGGGCTGCCTACTAATAATTGATCTTGAAAACTCCCTTTGAAGTAAAAACAATGTGTGATCTATTTATAGGGTTTATCCAGATGACTGATCAAAGGCTACTGTATCAGTATTTAGAAAACATACCTTGTCATTCTAACTAAATAGGTTATACTAATTAGCAGTCAGTCAACCTTACAGACTTTCAAAATTACTTCAGAATGCTTTCTGGTTTGTTCTCTCTCTGTATCTCTGTCTGCCCGCCTGCCTGTCTGTCCGTCCATCCATCCTTATACGTATCTATGTCTATATACATCTCCTAATATACACGTATCTACGTCTATACATGTCTCTTAAAATAAAAATAGCTTTTAGGGCCATTAATCAACACAATTTTATATCAGTGGAATATGCTATACACACTGCTTCATAAACTGCTTTTCTGCTCAACAGTATCAATGTATATACGTCTACATCAATTTTTAAATGGCTGACTAGTGTTAATTTACCATTTCTTGAGCAACCTCTTCTGGTACATCTCTCTCCAAGTCAAAGGAAAACTCAATAGCTTCATTGTCTTTGTATTTCCCCTTTAATTTCTTAGTATCTTCAATGCGTAGCCATAATTTAATGGCTATCTTTTCGCCATCATCTTCTTCTGCTAATTCTACCCGTACCCCTGTTTCCTCCTGGAAGAAGGCGTGGTTCAAGAGGTCTTTGATAGAGTATCTTCAAAAGAGAGGGGAAAGAAACAAAAAACAAAATACCATTAGATTTAAAAGATACTTTTCAAGTATGGCTGATTATTGTTATTGGAATAATGAAAACAGACTGCAAAAAGAAGAACAAGAGAAATTCTGTAACTCATTCTACATTGCTCCATTTAAACAGTGATTATAGTTTTATTCAACTTACAGAACATCAGAACAATCTCATTTATGAATAAGAGCTCAAAGTGATACTTTTAAAATCTAATGATCTAATCTCATCTCAGTTAACAGTGTACTAATAATAGCGAGTAATACATAGAATATCATAGCTTCAAAATATCACATAATCATTTACATAGTGCTTATAGTTAACAAAAAATCTCATATGTATGATCTCATCTGATCCTTGACCAGCATCCAATGAAATATCATTTCCTGATTATTAGGAAATGGATCCTCAGAGAGACTGACAATCTTGCTCACAGTTATAAAAGTCATAAATGGTGGAATCAAAACTCGAAAATCTTTTTATTTCTAGTACATTACCTTCTACTACAGCAACCTTTATTTACTCCAATATATCCTCTCAATTCTTTGTTCAACACCTTGTGTACTAGGCAAGCAGAAGTCTGATTGTGGAACAATTTTCTCTAGATAAATGGTCTCAAAATACCAGTAATCTAGTAAACTGTTCCATCCAGTAAAGAAACAAGAGTAACACACTCTAAGACTGGAGACAAATATTCCTTTATTTATAGTTTTTTAAAAAAGTTCTTAAAGAGATTAAAGACTCTCCTTTTTAATCAGTGTATATGAAAATAGAAACCCAACTAAATTTCTACTAAAAAGCCTTAAAGATCATGATGTTAAGTTCTTCCAAATAACAAAGTTGTGGAAAGAATATGAGACTGGAGAAGTGAAGATATGGAATTCTTTAATTTGGTTGATGTACCTGATCACTCGCATTCTTCAGGAGGTAGATTATGCTCAATTTACAATTTCTATCTGCACTACCTGGTCTACTTTTTCTTCTTTGGAGGGTGAGGGGGGATGGTGAAAGTAGATTATTTTTCAAAAACAGACACTGGACCTTTGCCATGCCTAACGGGTGATGAATCAGCTATATGGCAGATCAGATACTTGCCCCTCCTCTGAGAAAAGTCCTCTGTAAGCATAAATGACTAAGCCAGATCTCCTCCCAAGCTCTGGGTGAAGTCGTCTCTTTTTACTCAAAAGAATTTTGACATTTTGCTCTTCTTCAGTTCTGGCATAGTAACAGCAAATCAAGACCTGCATAGCTGAGTTGATTTTAAAGAGCCAATATTTTATTTCATCTTTTAGAATTCAATGGGTAAAGGACTAAGGAACAGATCTGCTGCATTAAGGACAGAACCCTACTGAGTTTTACAAATCATGCTGATGCTGTAAGTAGTTCTTACTGAATGCAGCAGCTATGTTTAAGGTGGTTTGGGTTTAATTAAACTCTACCAAACCACATTCTTACAACATTTCAGTATACCAAATGTGAATACTACCTTCAATGGACAGAACTCTACTTTTAAAGATATTACAAGACAGGGCTTCCCTGGTGGCTCAGTGGTTGAGAGTCCGCCTGCCGATGCAGGGGACACAGGTTTGTGCCCCGGTCCGGGAAGATCCCACATGCCGCGGAGCGGCTGGGCCCATGAGCCATGGCCGCTGAGCCTGCGCGTCCGGAGCCTGTGCTCCGCAACGGGAGAGGCCACAACAGTGAGAGGCCCGTGTACCGCAAAAAAAAAAAAAAAAGAAAAAAAAAGAGATATTACAAGACATAAACAGAGAAACTAATCACAAGTAAAGTATTAAATACACCTTAGATTGAGTGTTCTACTGAGAGCCTATTACACTTGAAGTTTTCGTTTAAGCAATACCCAGGTCAAAAGAGGCAACTTACCTTTCATCTTTGTTTTGCCGTATGCATCCTTCAATAATTTCCTTCACTTCAGGAATTGCTACTTTGTCAAAACTGGCTGGCTTCACCCCCTGAAAATCATAAAAATAGCAACAGAAACAGGTTAACGAAGACAGGGACTTTGAACTTTATTTTTACTTGCCTCTTAAGGTTCTACTAGATTCCTTCTTACCATCCTGGCTTTTTTCTGATTTGCCTGCAGGATCTAGTCCATGCAGGGTCAGAGCTCGGAAGTGGCAATTTAGCCCCTTCGAGATAACAATAGGGAATAGTTAAGGTAGTGGAGTCACTCACTTCCATGGCTTCATATGGCTAGCGAAAAACTTAGGCTGTTGTTAACATCTTTTGCTGTGTTTCAGGTAATGGAAGTTACCGGCTAAAAAGAAGGCCAAATGTTCTAATTGGTTAGAAGATCTCCTGTTCAACGTCGTTCCCTAACACATTAATCAACATAACATTTACGGGCATGAATTCGCATGCTCAGTTTGGCAAGTGTTCTATTATTATAGTAGTATACCTTAACAACCCCAACCAGAAGTTAAGAATTTGGATTGGTTTGGCATAACTGGATAACTGAAGAGCAAACTGTCTTGTACATATGAAACATAAAATCACAAGTGATACATCAGACCCATATGAAAGACAAGCTCTCCAATTAATCTCCGAAGAAAATTCAATACTAAACAGTATCACAGTAGTATTTTAGAATCTTCACAAAGTGTAAATTTTTTGCAAATAAAATTTCAACAGTGTGTGGAAAATATATATAAGAAAGAAGAATAACAAACCACTCCTGTCTGAGAGGCGGTACGGAGAAAAACATCTCATTATCTATTCTTGCCTCATCTAAGTGACCACATGGATTGATTTGAAGTAGCAACACCGATATACTGTCCAAGTGGCACGGTAAGTCTATAACCACATAACACACAGGGAGTAGGAAACAGGAGACAGGACTAGAAAAGTTAGAATATATTATAAATTATAACCAGCTACTGTCTCAGTGATGATATATATTAGAATTAGTGATATAATTTGATAAATCACAGAAATGTGTGTAATCTCTCACAGATTGAAATGAAATATATCAAATGGTTAGCTCTAAAGTCTTTAAATACTAGGGTTGTGGTGGGATAATTCTCATCAATTACTCACTACATTATTCAAAAGTTATAAAGATAAATTAATTAATTAATTAATTAATTTAAAAAGGGGAAGGGACTTCCCTGGTGGCACAGTGGTTAAGAATTGGCCTGCCAATGCAGGGGACACGGGTTCAAGCCCTGGTCCGGGAAGATCCCACATGCTGCGGAGCAACTAAGTCCATGTGCCACAACTACTGAGCCTGCACTCTAGAGCCCGCGAGCCACAACTACAGAGCCCGCACGCCTACAGCCCGTGCTCTGCAACGAGAAGCCACCACAATGAGAAGCCCACGCACTGCAACGAAGAGTAGCCCCCGCTCGCCACAACTAGAGAAAGCCTGCACACAGCAACAAAGACCCAACACAGCCAAAAATAATCAATCAATTAATCAATCAATTTTTTTTAAAAAGTTCTGATTTGGAGGAGTCTCCCTCTAGGGCTAACTTTCCACAACACGAAACTGTCTAATAAGGCTGACCCTAAAGTTAAAAATCCATGTATTTAAAATGTTTGTTTCTAAGTAATGACTACAAAGATAAGTATTTGTATTTTCCTCAATCTTTTTATTTTTCAAGGCCAGCTAAGTTTTCCAACTAGTCTTTGTCTTCGCATAATCATTCTAATGAAAACAAAAAATAACGCTGCTGAAGCAAAAGAATGCTTTAACTGAGCAAGCTGGTATGGTATTTCAAATTAAAGCTAAAGAAAATGGGAACTGTTTTAAGGGAAAAAAAAGGATGATACTCACTAAAAGTTCTCTGGTAGTAGAAACACTGGGGATTTTGTTTTATATTTGTTTTTCTACAATAAACATGTAAAAGTGTATAAAAGCAAACTTTTAAGATGCTATTTATGAATATAATGGGAAAAACAATCTAGAATACCATATATTAAGTTCTTAGAACATTCACTATTGGCAGAAAATTATCTGAAGGACTGTTCTTTGCTAAAATTGGACATTAATACACAGTTGGCCTTTGCATGTAAAGACATTCCATATGTTACAGCGAAGTAGTTAAAAGAGGATATAGACTATGATTAGAAAAAATGTTCCTACTTCCATAAACACATACACTTTAGAGGAATGTAGTTTAGCCTTCTGGCAATAAAACTCTACATACTGAGTTAATAAATCACACCTATACTGACTATATTAAAAGACTCTTCTGTTTCAATTTAGCATAGGCATACTGGAAAGATCAAAGGATGTAACAGAAGACTTGAAATCACTGTGAACTGGACAAGCAGAAGCAGCTCTGAGCTTCAGAGTCCCTCTCTAGCAAATGGGGATAATACCTGTCCAACTATATTAATGGGAACTAGAGTCATATGTGATTATCTAGGTTGACATCTCTTTGAATTATTAAGTTTGCTGACCTAAGGCACACCTCTGATTTCAAAGGCCATCACCAAAGATAATAAAGCTTACAGTTAAAAGGAAGCAAAGGATTCTCTTCGAAAAATAATCACCAAGATCCACAGTGAACCTGCTTTCATCCTTGGTTATCCTTAAAAATAACCCTCTTGTTAATCCTACCTATGCAGACATACATACATTCATGACTTTACAAACAAGAATTCCTATTTACAAGTAGAAATGCTAGTTGAACAAATGAGATATAAGGTCATAATGACAAAACCAGCAACTACGCATCATATAACATGTTGACTCTGCTAGGTTAAGCTGCTTTCTCAACATACAGCCAAGATTTAGGTACAGAAAATTCCATACCAATGTTACACAACATATTCAGATGCCACTGCTGCCTTAAAAAATGTTGCAGGTGCCAAGACAGCCAGTAAAACGGAGACAGTCCAGCAGCTGGTATTAAAACATTACCCACTGAGATAATGAAAAAGACAAGAAGAAATCTCAGCAACCATCAAGAAACCAGAATTATCAAAATATCTAACAGAAGTATTCTGAACATTTGCAAAGAAGCAAGAATATCTAGGGATTATATCCTAAAAATGACCAAAAAAAAAAGTAACAATGAGCATGAAACGTCAATGACCCTGAAAGTGACCTACAGAAAATACATCTGGGACACATGATGGAAAGCTGCTTAAAATAAACAAGCACACGTTTCAATACACAGCACTCATCATACTTAGAGGCTTCTTGTTCTTAAGAGATAAGAGAACTCTAATATGTATAAAATGGATAACTAATAAGAACCCGCTGTATAAAAAAAAAATAAAATTCAAAAATTAAAAGAGAGATAAGAGAACTCTATTTTTTTATAACTGATAATTTTTTTAAAATTAAAAAGTTGGTTTAAGATTATTCTAAAACACGATTTAAGCACCAGACAGAACAAAATAATGATGAGAAAATGTTTTAATGATAATATTTCATCTTTTTTCCTTTTAATTTATGTATTTCAACAAAGATAAACAACTTAGAGTCTGAAAATCCTTCAAATGTCACCTCTTTTCTATACTGTCTGATTTAGCCCCAGAGAGTCCTATTCTAGTCCTGTTCTGACCAGCAGAAGCCAAGTTTTGCTCACCTATTCTGAATGAAGTTCAAAAATACAAAACAGAAAAGTGCTAAGGCAGATAAATTGGGCTAATGTTTTACATATAAGAAAAATTAAGTTAGTTAAAGACACGCACCCTGTCACTCCATCCTTCCAGAGCTAGCAACCTGCCAGCTCTAGAAATATTCTTCCTTACTGTTGTAATTCACAGGATCTCTCTTTAGGCAGCAGTGCCATATTATGTTTTTTGACATGGGACAGTAACATGTTCCTCTGCATTAAACAAAAGTACTTCTTGAACAGCTAACATACATTCATTTAAGACACTTCTGCGATTATATAAAATTATATATTCTCTTAAACAAAAAAACAAAGGTGACTCTTGTGCAGTCTTAAATGGAGTACAAAAAGAAAACAATAACAACAATCGTGACTCTCCAAGGGCACACCGAGAGTTGATATTTTTTAAAAAAAAAGAGTTGATAAAAATGTTTATAAAATATGTTGCTTTATTTAAACTAAGAAAAATCCCAAACACATACATGCATCTTACAGACTAAGTTTTTCTGTCAATTCTATATACTTATAGTTTGCAACTAATCTGCTGGAATAAAAGTGAGTCATAATAAAAATATAAGTGAGTCATAATATAGTATTCTCTGGTTCAATCTTCTAGCTCTTAAAGAGTGTCAGCACTTGCTTCTTAAAAACTTACGTTTCAAATGTGTTAAGGTAACATTTTCCTTTTCATAAGAGCAAAACTTTTCCTAACCATTCAGAATTGAGAAAAGTCTCCTTCCTCCTCATACAAAATGTTGTGTAAGCTAACTAAACTACAAAACTAACTTAAAGCATTCTGAACTAAACACTCTCAATACTTTAACTGAAACTTTCCACACATATCATCAAATGGCTACAACATACCTTTTGTATACACTGAAAATTCTTACCCACCTCATTTACACAATCCTTTTGAGGACAGCAGCAGCAATGAGAATTTACGATGACAAACACTGAGCAAAAATCTCTCTTTGTAAAATCCATCAGAAAAGGCAAAATAGACTTGTTATAGTTAGAGGAAAATGAGGGGGGAAATATATGAGATGTAAATTAACAGAGTAACTTAGCCCACAGCATAAGCAAGGCAGACATCAAAATCAGGCTGAAGTTTCATTTCCTGTTTAACACTAGCCATGCTTCCCCAACTCTCAGACATAAGTTTCCTCTGAGCCAACAATGTACTTATTCTAGATCGGCCCTTTAGACAAAACTACATGCCAAACAGCAAGGAAACTTAGTCTGCTACTCCTCCTCCTGCTTCTCCTCCAACAGCAGCAGATCCCTAAACAAGCAAAATAAGATTTTTTTACTTGCTCAAAGCTCCACCCATTATGTCCACAGGTTCTGCCTCCTTGACATCAAAACCTACACCAGAAATCTGTTTATCTAAACACCCCCTTCCCCTTAATCATGGTGAAACTATGCTTTAAAAGAAAATGGGGAACGAATTCAATGACCAAAATGTAAACTAAGAATATATAGCCAAAAGAACACTGGACAAGGAAATCCCAATACTGGGAATGAGTTCCTAGTTCAATCTCTCATGCACCAAGTTTGTGTGACCTGGGCCATATTCCTTAAACTCACTTGAAAAGTGAGCATAATAGTTCTTGTTAACCTAATTTAAAAAGTGGTGACATTAAGGTAAACTGCCATACCACTGTCTCATGGTACGTTAAAAAAAAATTAAATAGCTGTGAACAGCTTCTTATCACCCAGAAGTGATAAGAATTTATCCTTCTCCGTTCCCTCCTATTACTAAAAGCCTCAATATGAAGATCTACCTAAAGACATTTCTATCTGCCAGGAAGATCTCATGGAGCCAAATGACTACTACTTTGATTTTAGTGATTAAGGAAAGGTTTTTCTTCATGCCATTAACAAAGATGGTAGAAAAAGCACTGTTCATTGCAATATTATAATGGATAACATAACAAAGTGCTATCCCTTGTAATTTGGTAAGCCTGAATCCCCATCAAGACAGTGGGTACTAAGGCTTTAATTACTCAGTAACGGGAGGATAAGGGCTTAGAAGTTATTTGGTAGGATTCTTTCTACTCTAAAGGCTAGAAATGACTATTATTTCTAACAAGCTGTCTCAAAGTAGTTGCCACAGATCTCTTGCTCAACACAATTTGTCACTACGAAGTACACTAAGTAGGCAGTGTAGGATGCCAGCTATTGCTCATAAATACAGCAATGCGGTCCCCACCAATGCCTCTGACTTAAGTGTCTGACCAAAGCTGCTTAGGACTATGCTAAGCTAAATGAAAACAGAAGAGCCAGAAAACGGGCACCACGCTCCCTGCTTCAGAGGTTCATCAGACATAAACACGTGAGTAGGTTTTTAAACTTTACTGTGCAACAAACAAAACCAAAAATGAGGTAGCTTTTTTTGGACAGTGGTATAATATAGGCACAAATACCTAGATCTATGAAGATGAGCCTTTTTTTATATATCAAAATAAAAGTTTTCAATGTATACAATAAAAATACCATTCACATACATGTTAACAGTTTATATGTCTAAATTCTACTTCTTCCTTCTCTTCAAGTCAGTGCCTTTCTCTGGATTTCCTCCATTTCTTTCAATGGTATCATTATTTCCAGAATAGAAACCTTAGTCTTCTTGGATGCTTCTTCTCCCACAATATTTAAGTACTATTGTTCTCTAGGAGCTCTTTAAACAATGAGAAATGTTTAAAACAGCTCGTATATAGTTCTGCTGCTAGTACTCCTACTGCCCCTCCAAAAGCCAAAGATCTCTAGTTGGACAAAATGAGATTTTTACTGGCTTGTTACTTCTCAAAATCATTGCTTCTTCTGCATAACAACTGTGACCACCAAAATCCAGATTATCAACACCTCACCTCTTTAAACTTAGACCAATTTAAGATGGGTCTCACTGTTTCTATTCTCTCCAATTTGTATTTTACATTGTGGCCAGCTCAATCATCTGGCTTCATCCAATCATCTGACATCATTTAACTCACAACACATTACTCAAACATGGTTAACAGTTCTCCACACCTACAAGATGACCACAGGGTCACAGATCTAGAAAGAATCTGAGCTAGAGTCCCAACTTGTTCAAATGAGAAAACTGTAGATCAAAGAGATTAATGCCATGTCAAAGATGGAATTAATTCATTGATTCACTGGCATCTACGAGGTGTCATGTCCAGTCTAGTCTAGTATGTATAAGACACCTACTAGATTTACTGCATTACCTTCAGCACCTAGAATACAACAAATAGAGCCTATATTCTAGTGGGTAAGGGCCTAGTCAATGGTAAAGCAAAAACTAGAATCCAGATTCAACAATGTCTAGTTCAGTGTTACTTCTAGCCCACATTATAGTGCTTTTAATTTCCTTAATCTGGGGTGAAAAGCCCTCACAAGTCAACTTCTACCTACTTCTCTGCTCCTACCCCCCCCAAATAAGTCCAGCCAAATTAGTTACTTTTTCACTGAATACTTAATGCACATTTTCACAAGAATATTCTTTCTACTGCTCCCTTTTTCAGTCAACTGAGTCCTACCCTTCTTTCAAGGTATACCTCAAATCACACATAGAGAGAAGGCGGCAACTACAAAGTATTTGTATGAATCTTCTGGCATATAAATTATTTACAAGATACCAAGAAACTCAATACTATTATAATTTACTTAAGCACAGTAGAAACCATCTCTCTATATCCTATCAGTTTTTATTCTGTAGTCTAATGTTGTGTGAATTATCTATCAACATTCAGTTGGGATAAGTAAAACTAGCTTTTCTGTGAAATTCTGAAATAGGGAATTCACGATTGTTTTTTAGCACTGAAAATGCTGGGAATGACACCAACTGTTTGGTTTAAGATTAATGGTCCGATTAAGACACTTCAATATTAATCAAATCACAGGACAGTAATAGAATGACTCTGAAAATCATGCAAAATGTTCCTAAGATACACCCTATAATACACCAAGTTCTCTCTTATGTGTATAATTTAAATTTATTGGATGGAAATAGGAATAAAATTTATAAAGGAATCATTTCAGCTAATTCCAGTGGATTTAGATCTCTGGGATATCACACACACACAAAAAATCCAACTGCTAAAGAAAAAAATACGAAGTTTTTCCCAACTTTTCAAACCCTATCTATAATTAGGAATCAGCTTCACTTGTTTCTGTAAAAAAGTAGGGTGAAATGCAATCTGTTATATAAAAGCCAAAAGGAATTTCACCCCAACTGCTTTGATTCTGTTTTTCCCAGACAGAATGTTCAAACCTTGCAATCCAAAGGCTAATGGAATCAGTGACAAAGTCAAATTACACAAACAAAGTAATTAAAAATCCCCATTATTTCTAACTTGGTTGTTATGAGGCTGGATTCAGCCAGATTCTTACTGGTATGAACCATTAGTTTACAGGAATTTGAACATACCTTATGATCCCATTGGAAAACAAGCCTCTTCAAACTCCCTACCAAATCCAACTAGCTCTATCCAAGGAAATTAGCTGACCTCATGACTCCCCAAGGCTCATTACTCTCTGGATACATGAAAGCTTGTGTACTGCTCCAATCTCAAATGCACTATCCTCCATATAAAAAATTGATGCCACTGCTTACCGTAGTTTCTATTCTTTTAATAGCAGACAAAAATTGTGCTAAGTACATTACTACTCTTATTTGGATCTTTTCATTGCCAATGGCAGAAAACTTCAAGATAAGTTTTTCTCTTTTGAACAGGGATCATGAACCCTGTTAAACAGGGGCTCAAACCTGTGACACCAATCTTAGACTTATGTTACCCATGTACCCTAAATTTTTTTTCCCTTGAAATCTAGGGAAAAAAGTTTACAAAACAGAAACAGGAAAAGGAAAACATTTTAAGGTTTGTATTAGTGTTATGTTAGAGATGCTTGATTTCTGACCCTACTATTAGTATTTCTCCTTCATGTCCTTGGGCAAAATGCTTAACCTCTGAATCTATCTTCTCACCTGTAAAATGAAGGTATTATCTACTTATCAAAATACAAAAGATTAAAATAAGATAGTATATGTAAAGCACTTTGCAAGGTGATTGGCAAGAAGCAAGATGATAAATAAATGTGAGCTCATTTTCACTCATTTAAAACTTGGCTTTATTTTAAGTTCATTAAACACATTTTAAACACTGCTATTTGTTGAATGTTGCTAGGTAAAAGAATAGAACAAGAGACAACTTATTTCACTACTAAGCATGTCATAATGATGTGAATGGTAATAATGGCAATGCCTAATAAGTACTGACTGCTAACTGATTTAGGCACTTTTCTCATTTAATCCTCATTACCAGCTTAGGCTCAGAGAAGTTAATTAACTTGCCCAAGGTATCAGCTAGGAAATGACATTGCTGGGATCTGAACTCAAGCAGACCCAACTCCAGAGCCCATTTCCTCCACAGGCAACATTGTGTTTCACTCCCTATAGTTCTGTATTCGTGTATTCATCTTGCAAACACTGACTGAGTGCCTATTACCTGCCAGGCTCTAAGCACTAGGAAAACAGCCAAGAACAACTCAAATAAAACCCGCACAACCCACAGAATTTATATTCTAATTGGGGCTTTAGATAAACACTGTTAGGCTGTGATAAAAGCCATGAAGAAAAATAAAACCATAGGGGATAGAAGTAAAGTGTGTGCACACCTAAGACTGTTTTAGATGGATGGGCAGGAAAGGCCTGAGACCTGAATGAAATGCATGTGCAGAACAATGACACACAACAGTTCTTTATCAGTGCACCATAGAATATAGTTATTAAGCCGGTACATTACCCATTTACCCCTTCACATTGGCACTTACACAGACAGGTTTAAATGCCCTCAGGTCACAGACTGACACTGTACTAGACATTTATGAATTCAGTACAGAATTTTGACATGAGCAGGGGACCTGGAATCAGAATAACAGAATAACTCTGTTATTTTCTAGATATGTAATCATGGGCTAGCCATCCTGGGCTTCAGATTTTTATTTTAAAGTGTAGACAACAGTAGTAGTAAACCATCCCCAATGAGGTTTGTTGGAAGAATTAAATTACACAATAATGCAAAGTGTTTAATGCAATGTCTGAGACATAGGATGTGTATGTGTTAACATTTACACTGCTGTCATCTGCTATTCACGTGGCAGTTGCACCACTGCAAGGCCAGACATGTAGTAGTGAACTGGTCTACAGAGGGAAAAAACCCCTGTCCTTGAGACGCTCAGTTCTCATGGGGGGGGGGGGACAACAGTTAACATCAATATGATTATCATTATAGTATATTAATAAGACAGAGGTTGAGTATGATGGAAATACTGAAGGGGCAACAATATTGGCATGACTTTCTTCAAGAATCCTAGGACTTCCCTGGTGGCGCAGTGGTTAAGAATCCGCCTGACAATGCAGGGGACACGGATTTGATGCCTGGTCCGGGAAGATCCCACATGCCGTGGAGCAACTAAGCCCATGTGCCACGGCTCCTGAGCCTGCGCACCACAACTACTGAAGCCCACGCTCCCTAGAGCCTGCACACTGAAACTACTAAAGCCCATGCTCTGCAATAAGAGAAGCCACCACAATGAGAAGCCCGCACAGCGCAGCAAACAGTAACCCCCGCTCACCGCAACTAGAGAAAGCCCATGTGCACCAACGAAGACCCAACACAACCAAAAAAAAAAAAAAAAAAAAAATCCCTAGAAATATTTCTGGTAAAGAGCTCCAGATGACCGGGGTTACTGGCTCATTCCTTCATACAGATCTGCCTTAGCATCCCTGACACAGGCCAATAAAGCTCTCAATTTAAACCAACTTTCTCAGGAATACTGTCTCTGACTCCCTCAATGAGATCAAAACCCTGTACCTCATTATGTCTATAAAATCCACGTGCTTTATTATATTTACTACTTCAATGTTTACCTTCCCTACAAGAAGGGGAAAGAACACTGAAGCATATATCTTGTTCACTGCTGTATCCTCAACCTGGCACACAGAAGACACCTAACTAATGGCTGTTAAGTAAGTGAATAATCGTTAAAATAAATTGAAAAGAAACTGAGAACTAGAGTTTATGATTCAACTGACTAGAGTTCTGTGATCTTCAAACCTGAAAAAGTAATCCTAGGCTGTTAAACACTCTTCTTTGTATCCCATTTCTAAGATAGTGCCAAACCCATAGGAGGCCTTGTGAGTCTAGGAGGGGGCAGTTCACTGACTACTATTGGTAAACAGGTGGAGCGTAGTAGATCTGGGATGGAAACCAGGAATCTGGAGTGGCAGGGGGCAGTTTGCATTAGGGAGTTTGATGATCTCTCGATGGATAACCAAACATGTTTCCTTAATAAATGTGCAATCGTTAGGCAGACTAATGCTGACATATCCTTTAAAAAATTAGTTCAATTTACACCCAAAGCAAACTTAAGGGAAAGTACAATACTTCAAGGTGTATTTCAATAGAGTCACCACTAATGCTTATACAATCATATAAATCATTGTATAATCAAGGTAAACTCCCCACACATTTATCTCAGCACCCAAAACATGAGAAAAACTTCAGAAAATTAAAAAAGGACATAGCCCTTTTTATTCTTCATTGGAAGCCAGAAGATGGGAATGGAGGTTAGTGAAACCAAGACAGAGTTTCCCAGATAAGAAATATAATAACTGAAGTACAGAATAACGGACTGTAGATAATACAGAGCTCAGTTTTCACAGCTGAGAGGAAAAACAAAGAACAAGTAAATGCCTGCAGTATCCTCAGAGACCAAGGGTTCCAAAAGTTCCAACTGACTTAACTCCTCAAGCTTTTTATTCCAGCTTTTCCACAGCCTGACTTACTATTTTGCATTTTTAAAAAGCAACTCTTGAATAGGCAGAAAAAAATGCAATTAAATAGGGTTAGATTTCTAAGTCAACTTGGTTACTTACAATGCTAGTAAAAAGGTTCCATGAACAATGGAACAAAAATTTATTCAAATAATGCTTGATATACAATATTTAGTCTTTTTTTTTTTAATTTAACCAAAAATAAGGTATACAGAACTGGAAGGGACCTGAGGTGATCACTGTTGTAGCTCACACTTCTCAAACTTTAATGTACACACAAATCATCTTTGGATCTTGTAAAATGCTGGTTTTGACTCAATCCATCTGGGATGGGGCCAAAATTTTACATTTTTATAATAACAAGTGTCCTAGGATGCCAATTCTGCTGGTTGTGGGGACTGCACTTTGCACAGCAAAGATCTCAATAGTGATCTGAGAACTGATGGAAGAGCATGTGAATAGATGACTTTTTCAAATGCCTTTCTAGTCCTGGAATTTTGACTCTATTAAAGTTATTGTTTTCTGCTCTAGTTGTACCAAATAGCTTTTCCCATTCTACAAAAATATATTGTATATGTACATATATAAAGTGTATCAGTTTCTACTTGCTACTATTCAATTCCACGTTAGTAGGATAATTTTAGTATTTCTAAAGTGACCTTATTTTGCAGGGGAAACTCAACTGTCCCAAATTGACATAGTGTCTAACTTGACTATATCTGGGATTCCTTTAATTGAATCATTTATTCTTCAAAGTATCACTGAGTGCCTACAATGTGCCATATGCTATGCTACAAACACAAAACTATAAACAAAGATTTAATAAGTCGGGCTCTAGGACAATACCTTTTAAAACACTGTATATTTCATCCTTCCTGTTCCCAATTCCTCTCCAGAGGTGAGGGTGGCTATAGGTTCAAACAGTTTAAACAATGAGAAAAGGAGGAAGAAACTACAGAAATAGAAATAAAACCTGTTGAACATTAAAAATGTGGTACATTCATACAATGCAATATTATTCAGCTACAAAAAGGACTGAAGTACTGATTCATGCTAAAACATGGATAAACCTTAAAAATGGTTACGCTAAATCAAAGCATAACACAGAAACAAAGTGTAACACGAAAGGCCACATATTTTATGATTCTATTCGTATGAAATGTCCACAACAGGCAAATCAAATCCATAAAGACAGAAAGTAGATTAGTGCTTGCCAGGGGCTGGGTGGAAGAGGAATGTGGAGTGACTGCTAACAGGTGTGGGGTTTCTTTTTTGGGGTGATGGAGTGGCATTAGTGGTGTCGATTGCAGAACACTGTAAATACACTAAAACCCACTGAATTTTACACCTTCAAATGATTTAAATGGAGAATTTCATGGTATGTGAACTTTATCTTAAAAAAGAAAAAAAACACAACCCATTGACAAACTGAAAAAAGGGTAAATACTACACTAAGACTATGGAAACAGTGATATTGGTCTTTCTAGGGTCTATTAAACTAACGCCAAACACTTTTTTCATTTGAGAAGGGGATTTTCTTCTCAACTGAGCTGGAGTTTGCATTTGCAAATAAAGATTCATTTGTTGATTAGACAGTATCTCAAATGCATTATCTTAAAAATCAAATTAATTTGTTTTCTTTACTTTTATCAAATTATTGCTTATATAAACTTTTATCTGATTTTATGGCACTGCTGTGTCTGACAGTCTGAAGCCAAA
This sequence comes from Monodon monoceros, assembly GCF_005190385.1. Classification (NCBI taxonomy): domain Eukaryota; kingdom Metazoa; phylum Chordata; class Mammalia; order Artiodactyla; family Monodontidae; genus Monodon; species Monodon monoceros. The sequence continues at coordinate 2,222,235 of NW_021703783.1, forward strand.
GAACACTGCTTTTAGCCCTGAGCCTCCGGTGAGTAGATTTAATCAATAGGGTTTACACTATTTTTCACCTACTCATCCTATACAGTCATTATATTTAACCAGTTAAACATATTTGGTGGGTAAGGTATAAAACAAGGTAGAGGGCTTCCCTGGTGGCACAGTGGTTGAGAGTCCGCCTGCTGATGCAGGGGACACAGGTTCGTGCCCCAGTCCGGGAGGATCCCACATGCCGCGGAGCTGCTGGGCCTGTGAGCCATGGCCGCTGAGCCTGCGTGTCCGGAGCCTGTGCTCCACAACGGGAGAGGCCACAACAGTGAGAGGCCCGCGTACCGCAAAAAAAAAACAAAAAAACAAGGTAGAATTTAATACAGGTCACCCATAAATTCTGCATTAGAAAACAAAACAGGGCTTCCCTGGTGGCGCAGTGGTTGAGAGTCCGCCTGCTGATGCAGGGGACACAGGTTCGTGCCCCGGTCCGGGAAGATCCCACATGCCGCGAAGCAACTGGTCCCGTGACCCGTGGCCGCTGGGCCTGCGTGTCCGGAGCCTGTGCTCCGCAACGGGAGAGGCCACAACAGTGAGAGGCCCGCGTACAGCAAAAAAAAAACAAAAAAAAAGTCCTACCATATAATTTATAACTTTATTTCTTTAAATAGCAGAGTTATTTTTTAGACTTCATTTTACATAAAGAAACTAAAATTCCATGATCCCTCGAGATATTTTAAGTACCAACCTTTATTTGTTTAGAGAAATAGTCAGGAATTGAATTCACAAGATTAATTAGAGACACCTATCACTGGACAACCCGGTAATGCCTAGGCAGTGTCTCTAACAGCAAAGCACTGTCTGATGGTTCACAACAAAATCTACCAAGTTTCAAAGTAGAAATATTGCAAGACCCACAAAGAAGGCTGGTGGCTGAGAGACAGTAGAGAATGTTTAAATATATGGCTATCTGATGGATACTTCATTCTTCTGGTCTAGTCACTATCAAAACATTCAGTACTGCTGGAAGGTAAATAAAAGATATTTGTTAATAAGTCTTTGTGTTTAAAATCCAGAATGATCACCTCAAGCGGTAGTACTGGGTTTAAGATGCTATTTATTCTTAGGCAATAGAAAGAATAAATATGGCCAGTGAAAAATGGGTGTCACATTAAAACCTGTTATGTTTTCGCCACAGAATTAAAGTGATAGTTCTACTCTTAACAGAGAGAAAAGACTGCCCACAAATTATCAGAGCTAATAATTTAAGTAACTACTTGCTCACACTGAGATTCTCCTGCCTACTCCAAGTACAGAGGCTAATAGCATTCTAGTAGAACATTATCACCACTTTTGCAGATTAGAAATTAGTTACAGAACTCTTCAGAGGAGAATTTTTTAAGAAGTTCTGGTGTCATGTGTTTGATTTTTTCTTGAATTTTTGAATTTTATTTACTTTTTTATACAGCAGGTTCTTATTAGTTGTCCATTTTATACATATTAGTGTATATATGTCAATCCCAATCTCCCAATTCATCCCACCCCACCCTGCCACTTTCCCCCCTTGGTGTCCATACGTTTGCTCTCTACATCTGTGTCTCTATTTCTGTCCTGCAAACCGATTCATCTGTGCCATTTTTCTAGGTTCCACATATATGTGTTAATATACGATATTTGTTTTTCTCTTTCTGGTGTCATGTGTTTAGAATCGGAATCAGCAACATTCTCCGTTAAGAGCCAAACAGTACATAATTTAGGATTTTTGAACCACAGAGCCTGTTGCAATTACTCAACTCTGCCACTGTAATATGTGAAAACAGACATAGATAATACAGAAACAAATAAGTGGCTGCGTCATTACTTTCTTCATGGACACTGAAATTTGAATTTCATATAATTTTCATAGGTCATCACATATTATTCTTCTTTTGGTTTCCCCCTCAACCATTTAGGAATGTGAAAAGAATTCTTAGCTCATGGGCTGTACAAAAATGGGTAGGAGGCTGGATTTGGCCCATGGATCATAGTTTGCTAATCCCTGGTTTAGAGTGTGATGGAGTGAAGAAGTTATAGACAGTAAGTTAGTAAATAAATTACACAAACCATTTTACATACAAACTGTAAATTTTATAGTCCTAAAATTTAATGTATTTAACCTCTTAATCAGGTTTAATATTCAGTTTGATCTCCTTAAGAAGATATGTATTTACAAAGGGTATTTTCACATTATTATTTGTTTTCATAAACATTAGGTGGAAAAGAACACGTTAGCTTAATTGAATTCAAATTCATAAAGAAAATCAATCTCTTGTCCATCCACTTTGGCCATCTCTACTTTAACTCCTTATTTCAGTCTATCGGTTATTCCTTCAGATTAGTGCAATAGCCACTTAACTGGGTTTTCAGCTTTTTAGTGTTTCCTCATAAATCCATCCTCCACTCTGCAGCCAAAAAACTCTTTTAAAAATTTAAGTCTGATCTTATGACACCTACCAAGTCTTTTTTTTTGGGGGTCGGGCAGGGGGCGGGGGCTGCACCTCATGGCCTGTGGGATCTTAGCTCCCCAACCAGGGACTGAACTCAGGCCCTTGGCAGTGAAGGCACAGAGTCCTAACCACTGGACCGCCAGGGAATTCCTACAACACCTACCAAGTCTTATAGTGGCTGCAATGGTTCCCCCAGTGCTCAAGTATAGTCTAAACTTTCACTTTCCTCCCTTATCCCTTGTCTCTTCTTTTTCCTGTTTTCAAACTGTAGACATACAAAGATTTTTCACATGCAACTCTTAGTCTTTCCCTATTTATTTAACATAATTTTCCTAACCTGTCCAAACTCAATTAGGCACTACTTCTATGTGCTTCTGTTACATACCTATCCCTAGAATAACTGCTTTTATACACTATGGTAACTGTCTGGTTTACTTGTTTGTTCTCCTTTGCCTAGTAATAAGCTCTTGAGAGACAGGTTTGTGTTTTACTTAACTATAATATTCAATACCTAGGATCTACAAAGAAGTCTGGAACATAATAGACTTAAATATTTGTTGGATGAACCCATGAACTGTTACGGGTTGAACTGCGTCCCCTGCCCGCCCCCCCCACAAAAGATATGTTAAAATTCTGATCCTCAGTTTCTCAGAATGTGACCTTATTTGGAAATAGGATCGCTGCAGGTATAATTAGTTAGAATGAGGTCAACCCGGAGCTGGGTGGCCACAGCTCAATCTGACCAGTCCTTATAAGAGGAGGAGACACGAGACACAGACAGATGAGCGGTGAACTCCATGTGATGCTTTCTAGTGTTGTTCCCTTTTGCACGGTTTGATGTTATACAGCTTCTTAGCCTAAGATCACCAGTCAGTTAGGACAAGACTTACACTGGTCACTCGACGGTAGATCTGTGCAGCATTTTGGCACTCGGAGTAAGGGTATTCAGATGTGGCCATCTCAAGCATGCACATCCCAAAAGCATAAACGTCAACGGATTCATCATATTTCTCCTCATACATCTCAGGGGCCATGAACTCTGGGGTACCTTAAATTAAAAGAATGATTCAGACTCAGTGTGAGGAGAAGCTGCGATTCATGGGGAGGGCAACAGCAGAGCGGCTGACCTGTGAGAGAGAAGAAAGTGGAAGGGGGGTAAGAGGTGAGGGAGGAAAAAGAAAGGTAGGTAGGTAGGTGGTGGGGGGAGAGGAAAGAAATCGTCTTAGTCTGTTCCATCAAATATGTTATAGATCTTACACTACAACTCCTTTATAAAAAACTGGCACAGGATCAAGTGTCTATTTATTTACTGTTTCAAATGGATTAGTGTTATACAATGTCAAAATAGAGCCTTGCATAAAAGATAAACTGATATAACTCATATTGAAAACAAACGGAAGGAAAAGGTAAGAGACTACCGAGGAATAAAGTAGATATAATGGCATCTACCTGTAAGATAGGATGATGGGTTAAAAAAGATCAAAATACTTGTCTGCCCCCTACTGTATGGTAGCTGTAAGGTTAACATTCATATAATAGCTAGTCTCTTGCCATTAACATTCCATCTGATCAGTTTCACTTTTAAGGCGGCTTTTCAGTAAAAAACAGATATTCAATACATTTTTAAAACGGTAAAATAAACTGTAATTGTCTATAAAGGCCACTCACCAGAGCCCTTTTCTTCATACACTTACCACCCCCCCCCCCGCAATACACAAACCTACTGCAGTTGTAAGAAGTGTAGTGAGGCACATCCTACAGACACAAACACAAATAATTCGGTCTGCACTTGAGTTCTCAGACTGAATTACGAGCATAGAGTGAGTGGATGATTCCACACACCAGGTTTCCAATGTTTCCAAAGAAATTAAGCCCGAATACCTCAAATTATAGGACATTTCTAAGAACAGGCTTGCACACTATGGTTTAAACAAAAAAAGAAATAAGAAAAAACCCTCTTGGGACAGAGATTAAGATGCCAAAGACAATCAAAGAACTGCTTCCTATAAGGAGGGCAAAAAGGAAATTCATCTTTAAATAACTCTTCCCAGGAACACTATTTTGTAAGGATGTGCAAATTACTGGTGTTCAATGTTTTTCTTATTAAAACATAGGATTCTAGCCCACTTAAAAATGAATGGCTTGGGCTTCCCTGGTGGCGCAGTGGTTGAGAGTCCGCCTGCCGATGCAGGGGACACGGGTTTGTGCCCCGGTCCGGGAAGAACCCACATGCCGCAGAGTGGCTGGGCCCGTGAGCCATGGCCGCTGAGCCTGCGCGTCCGGAGCCTGTGCTCCGCAACGGGAGAGGCCACAGGAATGAGAGGCCCGCGTACCGCAAAAAAAAAAAAAAAAAAAAAGAATGGCTTTCTTGCTGTTGTTATTGTCGTCACCTTTGGGGAGAGTAGAGTGTTTGTGAAGATTTCAAGTTTTCAAATTGTCATACCCTCTTCAGAAAGTGAAAGCTTATAAAATAATCAGCATTAAATTATTTTTCCAGCTACAACTCTCTAACATAACAGTTAAAGGCTGAAAGGACAGATTTGTTGTATAGATCAGTGATTCTCAAGAATGATGATTTGCCCTATAGGGGACATCTAGCAATGTCTAGAGACATTTTTGGTTGTAACAACTGGGGGGGAAGTGGGCCAGGGGGCATGCTACTGGCATCCAGTGAGTAGGACCAGGGATGCTGCTAAATCATCTTACAATGAACAGGTCAGTCCTTACAACAAAGAGCTGGCCAACCCGAAGTGTCAATAGTACTGAGGCTGAAAACTGCTTCAGGTATATCTTCTGAAGAGTAGGAGTAAAAAAAAAGTTGATAATGAACCATCATATTTTCACATTTTAAAATAAAGTTTTAACAGGCAGATATTTTTGAATATACATATATCCAACGGACTTCTTCAGAAACTAAATTATATATAAATTCAATTTCTTTTATGGGGAAGTAACATACTTTATCTGTTATATAAATAAGTATATGATACTAAGTATCAATGAAATGACTCAGTAAGGTTAACAATTATTACATAATGTTTTGTAGGCAAAGTTCACCTTACTTCATATAACTTTACAAAACAACAATGGTCTTCAAGATGATTCTAGAGGCAAAGAAATAGAGAACTCCACATCACTTCCTGGGTTCAAGCTCTGAATTTCTGAAGGTTTATTTCACATAATAAAAGCTCTGACAAGATCAGGTTTCTAAATAAAAGGAATGTCAGAAAGCCAGTGAGACTGCAAGGTACACCTGAAACATACCTATCACACTCTTGGCAAAAGAAGCCCGCTTCAGGGTTGCCAGACCTAGGTCTCCAATCTTGACTGAGCCTGTAGGGCCAGTGATAAAGATGTTGTCACACTTAAGATCCCGGTGAATAATAGGTGGAGTTCGAGTATGAAGAAACTGAAGTCCTTTAAGAATCTGACGGCACCAGCTTCTCAGAACTTTGATCTTCATCACCTTAAACCTTTTCAGGTACCTAGAAAAGGCAAGGTACACCGAACAGGTTATCAATGATATGCATTTATTACTTTGAAGAATTCCATTAAATTCTAGCATATCTGAGATGGGAATATCAAGTTCAGAATATTAAGATTCAGTAAGCTTAGGTTAGTGCTACTTTTAGTAAGGTTAAAGGAGAGAGGATAATAAGTAGTTGGCAAGCAAATTCTGATAACAAAGCACAAAAAATAAATTCCTTAAAATTAGATCACTGCTAAAATGATTTAAAAGTTAAGAGGCAGAGTTCAACTTCTGGTAATGGTGAAGCAACTCTTATTGGATGCAGATATAATTATAAACTCTAGTAAATACACACACACACAACTACTCGAAAGCTCTGGAGAAATCAAACTCAGGCATAAACTGGAAGGGAGTACACACGAGGGAAAAGGGAAAGCACTACTCTGTGGGGGTCGCTCAAACCTGGACTGAAACCTGGAGCATTATTGGCTGAGGAATGAATACGAGGATAGAGTTCAAGATTACCTCAGGGTCTAGAAGAATGCTATTCAACAGAGCTTTCTACAATGACAGTCTGTCCAATACAATATTCACTAGACAAATAAGAATATTCTTTTTTTTTTTTTCGGTATGCGGGCCTCTCGCATTGCGGAGCACAGGCTCTGGACGCACAGGCTCAGCGGCCATGGCTCACAGGCCCAGCCACTCCGCGGCATGTGGGATCTTCCCAGACCGGGGCAGGAACCCGTGTCCCCTGCATCGGCAGGCAGACTCTCAACCACTGCACCACCAGGGAAGCCCAAGAATATTCATATTTAAATGAATTAATCAAAATAAAAAATTTTCATTTCCCAGTTGCACTAGTCGCATTTCAAGTGCTCAACAACTGCACTGTAGCAAGTGGCTACCATTTTGGATGGTGCAGATTACAGAACATTTCCATCACCACAGAAAGTTCTGTTGGACAGCAGAGATCTAAAAAGTGAAGGAGGCAGAGCGGGGGGTTGGAGGGTGGGGGTGGTGTGTAATCCCAGAAAGGAGGTTCAGGGGCTTCCCTGGTGGCGCAGTGGTTAAGAATCCACCTGCCAATGCAGGGGACACAGTTCAAGCCCTGGTCCGGGAAGATCCCACATGCCGCGAGCAACTAAGCCCATGTGCCACAACTACTGAGCCTGTGCTCTAGAGTCCGTGAGCCACAACTACTGAGCCCACGCACCGTAACTACTGAAGCCCGAGTGTCTAGAGTTGGTGCTCCGCAACAAAAGAAGCCACTGCAATGAGAAGTCCGCGCACCGCAACAAAGAGCAGCCCCCGCTCGCCGCAACTAGAGAAAGCCCATGTGCAGCAATGAAGACCCAACGCAGCCAAAAGATAAATACATTTTTTTTAAAAAAGGAGGTATAGGGCTTCCCTGGTGGTGCAGTGGTTGAGAGTCCGCCTGCCGATGCAGGGGACGTGGGTTCGTGCCCCGGTCCGGGAAGATCCCACATGCCGCGGAGCGGCTGGGCCCGTGAGCCACGGCCGCTGAGCCTGCGCGTCCGGAGCCTGTGCTCCGCAACGAGAGAGGCCATAACAGTGAGAGGCCCGCGTACCGCAAAAAAAAAAAAAAAAAAAAAGGGGGGGTATAGAAGGGCATCTCCAAATTCTGTATATTCACTCTGCCTAAATCTCTGGCTGACCTCTGAAATATGTGTGTGTGTAGCAGAGTCCAAGCAGCCCAGCTAATGTTAAAAGAACAGGACAGAGATTTCTGATTAACTGAGTTCTGATGCTATTTTATCTGGAAATATTCAGGGAAAAAATGAAGAGCACTGATGGTAAATATAAAAGACTACATTTTCCTATTACTATCTTTATGTTACATATGACTACTAAAAGGAAAATCTATAACATTGTATTACAGGATCTAAACAATAAATGTAACATATGAAAATTATAGCATAAAGTATAAGTACTAGAAATACATGGGCCTATATTTTTGCAAGTTTCCTTTATTTTACATGAAATTGTACAGTATCAAGCATGTTGTGAAAAGTTAAAGATATAAATGCAGTATCTAAAGCAGCCACTAAAAAAGATATTTCAAATGCACACACACACACACACAAGTGGAGTTTAACCAAAAAGCTAATACAGAAACTAATACAAAACCTTAAAAATAAATTAAAAAATGAAATTCTGCTTCACTTGGGTGGGATATGAGGTAATTAAAGAAAACTAATGGTGAAAGTTGGTTTTATGGTTTAAAAAAATATATATAAAAACAGAGTTACTTCTGGAGGGTGAGGAAAGGGCTGCCTGGAAAGGGCTGCCTAGGAAGAGGTTTAAGGGCATGTATTGAGATGATGGAAATGTTCTATATCTTAACGGTTTCGATTACACGAGTGAGGTATCACATTAATAGGACAAAGGGGAAAACAACATAATCATTTCAATTCATGCAGAAAAGGCATCAGACAAAATCCAACACCTTTCCATGATAAAAAAAAAAAATACTCAAACTAAGAATAGTAGAGAATATATTCAACATGATAAAGAGCATTTATGAAAAACCCACAGCTATACTACAGTGGTGAAACACTGAAAGCTTTCCCATTAAGACTGGGAATAAGACAAGAATAACCACTGCTCTTCAGTGTTGTACTAGAAACTCTAGCCAGATTAATTAGGCAAGAAAAAGAAAGGTACCCAAATTGGAAAGGAAGAAGTAAAACTCCCTCTATTTGCAGATAACAAGATCCTATATATAGAAAATTCTAAAGAATACATACAGACATGCACACACAACTAGAGTTAATAAACGAATTCAGCAAAACTGCCAGCGTACAAGATCAACACGCACAAATGAGTTGTGTTGTACACCCCAACAATTAACAAGCTGAAAAGGAAAGCAAGAAAACAATTCCATTTGCAACAACATCCAAAAGAATAAAATACTTAGGAATAAATTTAACCAAGGAAGTGAAAGATTTATACACCAAAAACTAGAAAACACTGTTGAAAGAAATTAAAGGACACCTAAATAAAATGGAGAGATGGGTTCATGGATTGGAAAACAATATAGTGAAGATGGCAATATTAGCCAAAGTGACCCACAGATTCGATATATCTACAGATAGATTTGATTATATCTACAGATGCAATCAAAATTCTAGCAGCCTTTTTGCAGAAATGGAAAGCTAATCCTCAGGTTCATACGGAGTTACAAGGGGCCCCAAATAGCCAAAACAATATCAAAAAAGAAGAACAAAATTGGAGAACTCACTTTTTCCAATTTCAAAACATATCACAAAGCTAGGTTTTGTAGTATTAAAACAGTGTGGTACTAGCATAAGGATAGATTCCACATAGAACAGTGGAATAGTATGGAGGGTCCAGAAATAAACCCATGCATCTATGGTTAAATAATTTTTGACAGGGGTGTCAAGATCATTCAACAGGGAAAAAATAGTCTCTTCAACAAATGGTGCTGGGACACTGGATATCCACATGCAACAGAATGGAGTTGGATCCCACACCTCACACATACACAAATGTTAACTCAAAAAATGGAACGATCTAAATAAAAGAGCTAAGCCTGTAAAACTCTTAGAAGAAAAGTTAGGGGTAAATCTGCATAGCCTTGGTTTTGGCAATGGATTCTTAGATATAACCCTAAAGGCACAAGCAACCGGGAAAAAAAAAGATAAACTGGACTTAATCAAAATTTCAAACTTTGTGCATCACATGACGTCATTAAGGAGTGAAAAGAATATATAGAATGGGAAAAATATATTTGCAAATCATGTACCTGATAAGGGTTTAGCTTACAGAATATATAAAGAACTCTTACAACTCAACAAAAAGACAAACAACCCAATTTAAAAATGGACAAAGTGGGCAAAGAGTTGAATAGACATTCCTCCAAAGGTGTATAACATGCACATAAGATGCTCAACATCATTACTCTCTAGGGAAATGCAAATCAAATGAGATACCATGTCACAGCCAGCAAGATGGCTATTAAAAAACCAAAAACAAACAAACAAAAAAACCAAGTGTTGGCAAGAATATGGAAAAACTGGAACCCTTATTCATTGCTAGTGGGAATGTAAAATGGTTCAGCCATTGTGGAAAACAGTTTGGTGGTTCCTCAAAAAGTTAAACACAGAATTACCATATGACTCAGCAATTCTACTCAAAGGTATATATGTATCTAAAAGGCATGAAAACAGGTACTCAAATAAGCACTTGTACACAAATGTTCATGGTGGAAACAGCCCAAATGTCTATCAATAAGTGAGTGGATAAACAAATTGTGGTATATCCACGGAATATTATTTAGTCATAAAAAGGAACGAAGTACTGATACATGCTACAACATGAACCTTGAAAACATGGTAAGTGAAAGTAGCCAAACACAAACATGTATTTTATATTCCATTTATATGAAATACCTTGATCAGATAAATCCTTAGAGACAGAAAATAGTTGGTGGTTGCCAAAGGCTGGTGCAAAGGAAGAAAGGGGAATTGTTTAATGGGTTTTAGTTTTGCAAGATGAAGAATACTCAAGATTGGTTACACAGCAACATGAATATATTTAACTAAACTATACACTTAAAAATGATTAAGGGCTTCCCTGGTGGCACAGTGGTTAAGAATCCGCCTGCAAACGCAGGGGACACGGGTTCGAGCCCTGGCCTGGGATAATCCCACACGCTGTGGAGCAACTAAGCCCGTGTGCCACAACTACTGAGCCGCGTGCCACAGCTACTGAGCTACTGCGCGCGCCTAGAGCTGGTGCTCCGCAACAAGAGAAGCCACGGCAATGAGAAGTCCGCACACCGCAAAGAAGAGTAGCCCTCACTCGCTACAACTAGAGAAAGCCCGCACGCAGCAACAAAGACCCAACACAGCCAAAAATAAGAATAAAATAAATTTTTAAAAAATGATTAAGATGGTAAATTTTATATGTTTTTACCAGAGTAAAAAAAAAAATGCCCATCTATAAATCCTAGAGATCAGCTAGTCCACTTATTTTACACATGGAGAACTGAGGGCCAGAGAAGGGGATCTACTTGCCCTAAATCACAGCTGGTCAAAGTCAGAGCAGAGAGCAGACTCCTACTCTAAGTCTAGTGCTTTCTACTTTACCTCTTGCTGCTTTTGCTTTGAGGCTCAGAAACTGAAACAGACAATGATGGGGAAAAAAGAACTTTAAACTTAAAAGAAAATGGTTAGAAACTTAGATCATGTGCAATTAAAGAGAAAATATACTACGTGGGAAGGGTAATGGGGAGTAACTGCTTAATGGGTATGGGGTGTTCTTTTAAGGTGATGAAAATGTTTACGAAGTTGACAGATGTGGTTACACAACATTGTAAATGTAATAAATGTCACTGAACTGTACACTTTAAAAAGGTTAATTTTATGTTATATGAATTTCATCAAAAATTTTTTTAAAAAACTAACTTTATTTCTATCTACTGACAGACTACTGACAACCCAGTAAGTATTCAAACCAGAAAAAGAATCTCAAGATGCAGATATACAAACAACTACTACCACAGAATTTTCCTTAATTCATTCAAATATTTATCAAGTTTCAGGCACAGTGCTAGGGAGCACAGTCTAGGAAAAGAAACAGGCATGTGAATAACAAGAAGCGTGAACGACTAGCATAAAGATGCTGCCATAAATATTAGAAAAGTTGGATGGGAAAATTAGAATGTGGAGGAGGGAAATAATCTGTTGGCTTTTCAACATGTTAATTTTGAGCATCCAAGAGCATCCGGGATTTTCTACATCCAGGAAATACAAGACTATGTTTCAAAGATCTGAGATTAATCAGCTCAGTAGCATTAACTACAGAAGGTTATAAAGAATAAATACACACTACAGAGACAATTTTTCACAATCCAATTCTTCCACAAAAAATTTACACCATAAAAGTTACTCTAGTTTCCTCTCTGAGTACAAATAGATACTCTAAGAGACATGGGACTCCAAAGGCATACAGGGAATTTCTGCATTTGACCTATCCATATTCCTGAAAGGGATGATAGGTCTAGATGTTTTGGCTTCAATTTCTGATGCTTTGGGAAATGAAATTATCTAGTGATAAATGTCACAATACAATATGTGCATAGCTGTAGCAAAAACTGCCCAATATGAGGTGATAAAATAAATGGGTAAAGCTTGTCAATAAGCTTCAATTTGATTTTAACCACTAGAGGGCTACCTTGTCATTTGATTTCTGATCTCTTAGCCACTCAATTTTAGAAATGCCAATCACCATAACTTAAATCAACTAGGTTTATTCTGCAACAACTTCTCATTTAAATACTTACCAATACATAATTATCAAACCACTTTATACACCAGAGGACCTTGTGGGCAGGAAAATGTGCTCATATACTAACATCTGGAGCAACTATTCATTCCCTCCTTAGTATACTGGGCAACAACAGAAGAACTGATAAGGCCTGAAATAAGAAAATTCAAGTTCTCTCATACTTCTTGGTCAGCTTTTACAATATTGATGAACTTACGTTTTAAGTGTTCCAGATGTCATAAGTTCAGTCACCAAAACGATGCACTTCTTTCCCTTTACTGTGGATTCCCAGGAATCATAGAATCGGACAATATTGGGATGCTGAAGACCCTTTAACATTTCAGCCTCTTCTTTAAATCTCTGCCTCTCAGACTTTGTTAACTTTCGATCCTAAAATCAAAAAGCAAGACAGAATACAGTTCAAGATTGGGAATTTGGGATTGACATGTACACACTACTATATTTAAGACAGATAACCAACAAGGACCTACTGTACAGCACAGGGAACTCTTGCTCAATATTGTGTAATAACCTAAAAGGGAAAAGAATTTGAAAAAGAATAGATACATGTATATGTATAACTGAATCACTGTGCTGTACACCTAAAACAAAAACAAAGGAAAAAACAGACAGAATATGCTTTTAAGATAATAAAACACCAAGTCACATAGTTACACTTAGATGCTAAACATGTACTAAATTATAATGACCAATACTGTTGAAATAAAACATCCTAACACTGAAGTTACTAATAATTAATAATTTCATCAGCCTGTTATATGAGTGTGAGAACAGGCTAAAGTGTATTTAAGAAAACTCTTGATTATAAAGTCATGCTTGAGGGATTTCCCTGGTGGCGTAGTGGTTAAGAATCCACCTGCCAATGCAGGGGACACAGGTTCGAGCCCTGGTCCGGGAAGATCCCACATGCTGTGGAGCGACTAAGCCTGTGTGCCACAGCTACTAGCCCGCAGGCCACCACTACTGAAGCCTGCACACCCGGAGCCCGTGCTCTGCAACAAGAGAAGCCACCGCAATGAGAAGCCCTGAGAAGCACGCGCACCACAACGAAGAGCAGCCCCTGCTCACCACAACTAGAGAAAGCCTGTGTGCAACAATGAAGACCTAATGCAGCCAAAAAATAAATAAATAAAGTCATGCTTGAGATTATTTTAGTATTTTTACTGTTAATATGTGCTTCAGATACAAATGTTTTAGGTGGAGTTAATTTACCACTTCCAAAATAAGTCACCTATTGACAGAGATATGCAATTTAATAATGGAACAAGTATGGGTTTTGGAAGTGGTGAGATCTAAATATAAATTCTGTCTTGGCTTCAACTAAAATTTCCTTCATGAATAAAGTCAAGTCCTCCGTATTCATGAGTTCGCATACCCAGATTCAGCCAACTGCAAGTAAAAAATGGGCGTGTGTGTGTGTGTGTGTGTGTGTTGGGGGGATCAGAAAATTCCAAAAAGCAAAACTTGAATAGTTTGCCCACATGCTGGCTACTATTCACATAGCATTTACATTGTATTAGCTATTATAAGTAATCTAGAGATGATTTAAAAGTATATGGGAAGATATGCAAATACTGTGCTATTTTATAAAAGGGACTTGAGCACCCACAGGGGTGGAGGGTGGGGTCCTGGAACCAATTCCCACCACCCCCCGGGATATTGAGGGATGACTGTGTATACCTTCACCTCATAGGACTCTTCTAAGAATTAAATAATCTACTAGGTAGATTTAATTTAATTTAGTCTACTAGGTAGATTTATTTAAAGTGCCTGGCACTTCATAAGTTAATTCACTTCTTATCTGAGATAACTGGAGAAAAGCACTTAATCTGCTGTTCTTCCCTTAACGGAGTCCCATACACACAAACTCTGTACTGTCCTGTAAATTTAAATTGAAACTGTCATATAATATTCTATCAAAGCACATAATACGTATTTTAACGAAATAGTCCAGGCATACAATAACATAATGTGTCTATGATACAGTTAAGTAATCAAACATTAAAGACATAATTTAAACCTTCCTATGTAACTAGATGGCCTTTCCCATCACTACTCCTCACCCTTGAATAACAACCACTACCCTGATCAGATATACCATTCCCATATGGGTTTTTACACTTTAGGTGAAATGTTAAGATTTCATAAAAAGAAGTTATAGAGCATGTACTATTTGGAAGGTGGCTATTTTCCATTCAACAGTGTTTGAGCTCACCCATGATGGTACAAGGAGACATTACAAGATATCTACCATATTACTGTAACTCCATTCATTATCACTGCTATGCAGTTATCCACTGACTGAATACACCACAATTTATATACAATCTCCTACTGATCAATCTTTAGGCGCTTCCCCATTTTTTTGCTATTACAATATGGCAAAGGTTTTGCAGTGTTAATCTCTAGGATGTAGGCTCTTATCTTGGAGTCTATAAACCCCTTTAAGGCAGGTTTGTGAACATGTGTGAAAACAAATATATCTTTATTTTTCATTAACCTTGAATTGAAACTTAATATTTCCTTGAATGAACGTATGTACCTAATAGCATTCAGCAGTACCTGTGATTTGTCACCAACAGACCTAGGTACTTTCATATCACGTAACAGTGGTTGCAGATTATCTCAAAATACCACACTAGGCATTACTTTGAAATTATGATAGCTATTAGATCTTCCAGTAGATCTTATTAATATACATTAATAATGCATACTATATCACAAACTTAAAAGTTTTGATAACTATTTTAATATAATTTGTTTCCAATATAATCCTATGTATTTTACTATATGGACTTAAAACATTTTTCTAGCCTTCACTAGCCTTCTGGGGCACAAAAAAAAGAGGAAGTACACCTATTAGGATATATAGCTAGCGGTAGAAGTGAATAGGGAATAGGCATCTTCAGTCTTCATAGGTATCAACAAATTGCTTTTCAAAGGGACTGTGCCAACTGAGTTTCCCAACAGCTTTGTATGAAGGTTCCCACTAGAGTACATGGTCTCTAGCAACTGGTATTATCAGACATTAACTTTTGTCAATTTGATGGGTGTAAGTCATGTTCTATAGTTTAATTTACCTTTTCAGAGTCACTAAAAAGTGTGAGAAACTTTGTTTTCTTTGCAGACTACTTAAGACCCCTCTTCTGCAAGGAACTGATGCTTTATCTTACCTGTAGCAGTTCTTAATAGATTATGGATGCTAATCCTTTATTGGTTTTACGAGTTACAAATACCTTTTCTCAATTTGTGGTTTGTATTTTCACCTTGCTTATGATATCTTGATTTACAGATGTTTTTATTTCACTGTATTTCAATTCATCTATCTTTCACTTTATGGTAGGTGGATTTTATGTCTTCAGTAATTTTTCCAGACACTAAGGTCATAAATATTTTTCTTTTCCTTTTTAAAATATAAATTTGTTTTGTTTGCCACATCTGGGAATTGTTGAGGAATTTATTTGGTTGGGTAAAAGAAGGGCTGACTGTTATTTCTGTTCTGTATCAGCCAATGGCCCCAATATCATTTAATGAACAATCCATCCTTTCCATAGAAGTACAGTTCTGTCTCTGGATTCTACACTCTATTCCATGGTCTGTCTAGTCCTGCGCTAATACCTCACTTTCTTAATTGCTATCACTCTTGCATGATAGTTTAGATGGGTGTAGAATTCTAGGTTGGTTTTCTTTCAGCACTTTCAGGATACTGTTTCATGGTACTCTGGCGTCTACTGTAGCCCTCAGTATACATTGTCCTCCTTTGTAGGTTATCTGTATTTTCTCTCTGGTTACTCTAAAGACTTTAAAAAAAAATTGTGCTCTGCTCATTCACTACCATGCATCTAAGTTTTATTTTATACATAATGGGGCTAATTGTGCTTTTTAAGCCCGAAGTTTCAGGTATTTGTCTTCGCATCAGGAAAATTCTCAACGATTACCTTTTTGATTACTGCCTCGTTCCATTCTCCATTCTCTTGTAAGATTTTCTATGTATGTCTGTATGTGTTATGTGTAAGGGTGTGTGTGTGTGGAACTTACTCGATCCTTCATATCTTTTAACTTCTCTCCCATTTTCCATTTCTTTCTCTCTGCTGCCTTCTGGGCAGTGTTCTCAGATCTACCTTCTTGTTCATGAATTCTCTCAAGTTATTATCACATCTAACCTGCTTATTACCTTAAATTTTTTTTTAATTAATCAAACTTTAAAGTCTAAAGGAGGCAGAGATGCAAAGGACATGTGGCAAGGTCTCAGTCCCTGCTCCAGAAATAAGAGATGAACACAAACTAGACACTTGCAACTAGCCATACAAGTCTTCAAGGGCTGGGTATACTGGTGAGTCAGACATGTATTTGGACATCCATACAGAAAATAAAACGAGGTCAAGCAGTCAGTCTGTCACCAAAAGTACCCACCGGAGGGTCTGATAAAGGGAATTCAGTCACTACTTCAGTGCCTACTTTCCCAGCTAGCATCAAAAACAAAGCAAGGTGGGAAAAAAGGGGAAAAAAAGTTGGGCACTAACTAAAGACTTCAGTGGAGAAGGAATTCTCCTGCCACTTCTCTAGGCCCAATGCCTGGGGGAGGGATTTGTCCCCACTCAGTGGTAACCCCACACATGGGGTTTTGAATGAGAAATGATAACTGGCGGCTCAATTTGCAATGATCCCCACCAACCTCCACCCCATCCCTGCTTCATGAACAGACAAGTTTTCCCAGCACCCTCCTTGGAATTTCCTCCCTCTCAGGGTTCATCTCCAAAATTATTTCCATCTCCAAATCATCACTGCAAGATTGCCTTCTCTCAAAGTTCTATAAAAGCCCACTTTCACAGCCCAATATCACTTTTATTCCCACTCCTAACCTGAAGCTGCAACCATCCACAAAGTCACATACCCTGTCCACTGAGACTCAGATCCATAGCTGTTTCATCTTGGGCTATCTTCCTAAACCATTTCTTTCCCAGAGAACAGACGGCCAAAGGGCCAAAGGACAAGTCGAAGTATCTGGGGCCAGATGAGTGAGGAAAGTGGCGCTTGTTACTTAGTTTTTAATTGCAATACATTTTCATTTCTTGAAGCTCTTTTTGGATCTTTATCAAATCAGTCATTCACTGCCCCCTCCAATACCATCTTGATGTTTTTGTGGTTTTAGTTTTTAATCCTTTAATTCTTTTAAAATAATGTGCTTTAGGGGCTCAATTCAATAACACTTTTATCTGAGTTACTGAGGATCGAATTTTGCCTAGTGTTTTGGCTGCTGACATTCATTCATGGTGGTTTGTTTCCCCTCATGATTAACAATAGTGGATAATATGGTTATCTTAAACTGTGATTTGTCTGTTGGAATATCCTCAGTTGTGGGTGTATTGCTGTGGACAGGCTCTGAGTTTATTTATGCCTAGTGCAGCAGGGATATTACTAGTCTTGGTGATGCCTGCATGTAATCCATTCAAATTTGAATCTCATACTTTTATGAATACAGGTCCCTGATTATGTATTCTCAGGGTAAACTTTTTTCAGCTGACTTGGGAAAAACTGTCTTTTCCCTGACTCAGAAACTGAAATTTTCTCTAGTCTGTCTTTATATTAAAGGTTTTGTTCCCTTTTAAGGAACAAGTTTATTGGATCTCAGTTCCAATATCTGCTCGGGCTTAAGACTTCATCTATCCTTGGGGAGACAGTAAAACCATGCGTCTTAGTTAACAAAATTGGCAATTGTCCCAAGAAGAACCCTAGTGTCAATTCACACTTTTCCTACTCTGGTTTCTAGTTTCTTCTTAGTTTCTAGACCTTGGAAATTATCCTGACAGCCTTATAAGCTCAGCTATGCATTTAAAAGGATAGGTTTCTGTAGTTCCTCTCATCAAAATTTTCAAAATGTCTGGTATTTTACAGTGGGAAGAGTTTTCAGCTTGTTTGGTTTTCTATTTACTGACAATAGGGTTCCCCAATATATGTTTTTAAAAAAATATTGTTTACCATGTATTCTTAAATGTTCCTCATTTAAGGGAACTTTATTCAAAACATGAAGGAAAATCTAGATCACTTGCTGACTCTCTTATACATTACTGTTGAATTACAAAAGCTTATTGTAAAGAAATTGTGAAAAGTTAAGCTGTTCTCAAAGCAATCAGAAGACGGTAATCATGAGCCAAATGAATTATAATATTCTACCTACCATTAAGTGAATATTTAATTTTTATATTTTAATATATAGTCTACCTGATTTTCTTGATAACTACTCTTATTTTCTGTAACATGCAACATTCATTTCAGTTTTAGCAATTAATGTATATATTCATATATGTTTAATTAAATTTTAACAAATGCTTGAGTACCCTGTGTCAGACAACAGGATAGGACAAACATTAGAGGCAAGGTTCCTGCTATTCTAGACCTTACAATGTAAGAGGCAGAGGCATTAATTTTATTAGGTATTATAAAGAGAAAAAGCTGAGTGCTTTGAGAGCATATCATAAAAGACCCAATTCTGTGTGCACAAGCTAGTGTCAGCCCCCATTATCAGCAGGTTACCTTAAGGGTTGAGATCATGAGCATGAAAGTACCCACAGTTATAGTTTTACAATACTTGAAATGTTTAAGACCACAAGAGTCTGTAAAAAGTGCTAAAGGCAAACTTCGAAATGCAGGATAGACTGGAGGCGAGGAGACTCAAAACCTTAATAACAGTGAGCTTGTAAACCCTTTCTGCAGAAACTCAAACCAAAGTAATTCACTCGTGTCTGTCTCTACTACCACCACCCTATTTCAAGCCATCACGGTCTCCTCTGGATTTCTGCAATAACCTACTAGCTGTTTCCACACGGCTAAACTTCTCCCTGTACAATGTGTTTTTCCACTCTGTCCAAATACAACCAGAATATTTTAAGGTCAACTTAATCAATTCTGCAGTATGCGTACTTTATTAATTCTTAGAAATATTGTTTTCCACATTTTTAAACATCTCTGAAATTAGAATGTATCACATAATTGAAATCTTAGACTCAGTGAAGTACTGTATGTCCTAATCCTGTTAGGATAAAGGTGGAAAATCATTGTGACCAATGAGGTCCCACACAATGCAATCCTTGCCCACTTTTCGAGCCTAATTTCTTGTCACTCTCATGTGCCTTTCTCAGACATGTCATGCTTCTTCCAACTCAGGTCCTTCACGAAACACGCTGTTCCCTCCATATAGGATACCCTTTCATCAACCTTTTTTCCCTGGTTAATGCCCAGCCATTCTTCAAAGATCTGTCATTTCAACGGGGATACCTTCCTTGGCTGCCCCTCACTCTAGGTTAAATCACCCCCTGCCATATACATGTATAGTTTCATGAACTATGTACATGCCTCTTTCAGAGCTCTTAATCACAAGTAATATACTGAGACTTACTCTAAAAGCAGTGACAAAATGCCTTTTTCAGTGTTCTATCTTTAGCAACTGACAACCTAGCATTGTTCAATTGCCATGTGTTGAACGGATCCATGAATGTACTTTCCAAAATAAATTGTGTGTGTACATTTTTCACAAGTAGTTAGCATTTCCCTAGGAATAGAAGAAATTCCTATGACTTAAAAGCAAGGTGAGGATTGAAATTGGGCCTCTGAGACTCAGTAACTTAACACAACTCAAACACTATGACCAACCTGCAATGGTCAATGCTGCCACCATTCTGATTTTAAAAAGTATTTGTTAAAAGCCATTGTAAAAAATCTGCCAACTGGGGCTTCCCTGGTGGCGCAGTGGTTGAGAGTCCACCTGCCAATGCAGGGGACACGGGTTCGTGCCCCGGCGCGGGAAGATCACACATGCCACGGAGCGGCTGGGCCCATGAGCCATGGCCGCTGAGCCTGCGCGTCCGGAGCCTGTGCTGCGCAACAGGAGAGGACACAACAGTGAGAGGCCCGCGTACCACAAAAAAAAAAAAAAAATCTGCCAACTACTTATTTATAGCAAAGTATAAATAAGGGTGGGTGGGGGGACCAAACAGGGACTTCTTCCTTCTTCCAAAAACCTACAATCAATTTTCTTCTTAAGAATAAATACACTGAATGGCAACCTTAAAATGCTATGGGATTATTGTGTTTAACGTTTATCTGATTTTGTCTAGAAGTCATCTATACTGTAAACAGAGGCTCTTTTATATGTCTATTATAGATTTTTATCCTCCCTGAAAGCTACTGATGATTTATTTTAAGGGGTCTGAGAACCTCACTTTAAACCTTTAACAGCAGAAATATGACTACAGGGACTTCCCTGGTAGCACAGTGGTTAAGAATCCACCTGACAATGCAGGGGACACAGTTTTGAACCCTGGTCCGGGAAGATCCCACATGCCGCGGAGCAACTAAGCCTGTGAGCCACAACTACTGAGCCCGTGTGCCACAACTACTGAAGCCCGTGCACCTAGAGCCTGTGCTCTGCAACGAGAAGCCACGGCAATGAGAAGCCTGCGCACTGCAACGAAAGAGTAGCCCCCGCTCGCTGCAACTAGAGAAAGCCCATGCGCAGCAAGGAAGACCCAACGCAGCCAAAAATAAATTAAAAAAAAAAAAAGAAAGAAATATGAGTACAAATTCTCAGCTAAGTAGGGAAAAAAAACCAAACAAATAATTTGGTGCTTCTTTCAATAATCTGTCAACTTGTTCTATCTATAAGCCTTCTATTTTTTAAATCTAGGATCATTTCATATCTCAGAGAACTATACTATTTTAGCATCCAAAAGAATCTGTTAAAACAAAGTAAAATAGATCAAAACTAACATAAGCAAAAATACCTGTAAGAACAGCTGGGGTTTTAAAAATAATATTTGTTGGGTGTTTGCTATTTACACTAACTGGTTGTTTTACTTCTGTTCTCATTCTCAGAAAACCCTTGTGAGATATTAGGAAACATTATTTTAACAGATGAACAGACTCAGAGAAATTTAATATCTTCCTCCAATTCACAATGAAAAGCAGAACCATGAACTAACTGAAAATTTGATTCATAGCTCATGTTCCATTCACTATACTAGACAAACATATTTAATTTCTTCTAAAACATTTTTCAGAAAAGCCACGTTGATATTTCTGCTATTAACCAGGGATCACTGAAAAGAACTAGGCACTTTACTAAATTATAAGTTATAGTTGAAGGTAAAATAAGAGTATATATTGTTTAAACTATATCAACTGTCAAATATAAACAAAAAAGCAGACTCACAGATATATAGAGAACACACTAGTGGTTACCAGTGGAGGAGGGGGCCAATCTAGGGGATGGGGGAGTGGGAGGTACAAACTATTGGGTGTACCATAGGCTACAAGGATGTACTGTACAACATAGGAAATACAGCCAATATTTTGTAACAACTGTAAATGTACTGTAACCTTTAGAAAACTGTATCAAAAATTAAAACTTGGGCTTCCCTGGTGGCGCAGTGGTTGAGAGTCTGCCTGCCGATGCAGGGGACACGGGTTCGTGCCCCGGTCCGGGAAGATCCCACATGCCACGGAGCGGCTGGGCCCGTGAGCCCTGGCCGCTGAGCCTGTGCGTCCGGAGCCTGTGCTCCGCAACGGGAGAGGCCCGCATACCGCAAAAAACAAAACAAAACAAAAATTAAAGACTTCAACACTTAAAAAAGCATTACCAAGTGTTAAATTATCGTGAAGACAATGCATTACCAAGTGTTAAATTATCGTGAAGAAAATAAAACTTATTTTTTATTTTAAGTATCAAATGAGATTTAGAACAGATTAGCACAACTGCTGCTTTTTGGTGCCTTCTCTCCAGCATTATCAAACTGGATATTCCTGGGGGCTTGATATACTATCCCAATTGCAACATTCATTACCTTCAGTGCAAACGAGAGCTGATGCAGCTAACCCACTCTATTCATTTCATTCATTTCTTTCCACCTACATAAAATTGTTTTGACAGGCTAAATGAACAAAACCAAGGATCACTGTCACATGACCTCCCATAACATGCACAGCTCCCGGAGGCTGAGGGGTGGAGGTGGGGGCCCAGCAACAACTGAAACAATTGTTCATCTCAGTACCATCCAAATAACAGTGCTCAGTAGATTATTTGCTGATGCAATTTCTTCTTGGGTGAGTGAGAAACACAATGTTAATATTTGGTACAATGGCCTTACAGCAATTTTACATCTTCGGTTCCTTGCTTTGTACAAAGATATTTTATTTTAAATATCCTCTAGAGGCATCTTCTCTTTATCCCTAAATGTCGGTATTTTCTGAAGTAGCAATCCTATGCCTTCCTATTGCTTATTTTATCAGCCCCAGAAGCAAACCTTCCAAATAAATTATGCAACTGAAACAGTGAGCTTGATTTTCATTAAATTAAACCAGAAATATTCACTTTATTAGCTAATATCTGTACCCCCAGAAAATTTGACCCTCTAGATTTATTAACATTTAAACTTCTACTGCATTTTATTTTTAGCAATATTCAAAGTTTTACTACTAAATTAAGACCACATGTTTTAAGTCTACATATCACAACACGGGTGGAGAGAAGTATCTGGAATTCCTTGATTAGAATATTTTAGGTCAATATTGGAGTCCTCCCTACTTATCATTTTCTGCACCACACTGACTTAGCAAAGACCTAGGCATCTATTCCATTTTTTAAAGTGATACTAATTGTTGGGTGTTGGAATGTGGAAATAAAAACATGTCTTCAGGCAGAGAGAACAGCAGTTTGAAATATTGCTTTCCAATGCAGCATGGGTTCCAGTTAACATTTACCAAAAATTTTAAAAATTATTCTGTATTTTGAAAGAAGGAATCACATAAATGACTATTTAGTCTGGCATACCTCTCTCTCATAGGCCTACATGGTCTAATAACAATTCAAAGACTGCAGAAAAGTATTTTGTACTCTAAATACTTCTATCTACTAAATACTTTGCCCTATTCTTCTTGAAAACTCCCAAATAATTAGACACCGAAGGCCTGCGGAAAGGTGGGAAAAATAACTCATAGAAGCAGAATAATGATGCTCATGCAAAAACTCTTGACTGTTAACAACAACGACAAAGATTAATAAGGCTTTTAAGATGTTTTGAAATACAATATGAAAATTAAACCTGGATTTTATGTAGCCAAATCTACAGAGCAAACTCTTACTACAAATTTCATCATGACCTTCCAGTCTGATACCCTTAAAGAGGAACAAGGTCTATCCCATAGAGAAGAGAGTCTATTTGAATTTTCCTCAATAGGTCAACAGATATGATAATTACGGGGCAGGGGCAGGGGCAGGGAGTAGATGGACATTTAAAAAATGACACTGTGTCCCTTGCTTCTCCCTAGCATCCTCTAAGAACTATTCTGAAATAGTCCCAGTTTCATAAAGACAGAAAAAAAGTCATCAAAAGAAAAGCAAAAAAGAACCTGGCTGTTCTATCTAACTCCTCCTCCACTGATCCCTTCTTCCTCTGGCTCATCTTTATTTGCATTTTTAAAAATTTATTTATAAAAAGGTTCTCTGTATCAAAGCAGGACGAAAAAATACTTACACAAGAAAATCTACAGTGCTTTCTCAAACCAGATGTGTGCCAATTTATACAGTTCTACCACTAAGCATCCTGTACTTCACCCCCAAACCTTGGCCACAAATATATAAATCTGGGGCCTGAGATTCTCTTCACCCCTCTCTTTTCAGGGGCACAAAAACCAAATGGAACTCAAAAATATCTAGAGCCTGGCACATATAGAAAGTTTTATGTTAATGCTAAAAATATAGCAGATACTTTTAACACCTGAACCACAAAAATGTAAACACATTTAGTCCTATTAGAAAACAGCAAACTATTTTCACTAAATGACTTAAAATATCCATTGTATATAATACAGCAAAATTCAGAACACTACCCCTAGCCATTCTCATAAATTTTAAAAGGTTTTATTGAGAGAAATTAGATTCATTTGAATGTAAAGGCAATTAACTGACAGGGCTAAATTTCAATTGTTATAGGTAGGGCCTTATACTAAAACTTTCTAAAGAAAACAAAAAGGCCAAGGAGGGGACAAGAAGGGGAGATGAATGTGGGCACAAAGATCCAAAAATTCTTGCTTATTACAGGAAGAAAATTTTACACTTCAGAGACAAATGTTACTCTGCAATGGATACAGAAAAGTGTCCAAAGTTTTTTTGAATGGGGTAATGAAGGGTTGCCAAAGGGGGAGACCAAGAAAGCAAAAACTTAGTGGGTCATCCTGTTAAGAATCTGCCACCATAGGAAAGCAAACGTGGTGGGCACACATCACAAAAACAGCAAAAATCTCATCACAGAATTCAGAGCCTGATATCCAAACTTGTTTCATTTTGTTCAGGAAAGAAATCAATAAAATAAAGTCCAGTATATAAGAACACAATGTATTAGCTTTTCAGTGTGCATGACAAAATATTCATCTAAGAAAATAAGAACACAAAAAAATTTTTTTAATTAGAAAAAAAAAAAGGAGGGAGGACTCCTTAACATACCTGTTCATGTAACTTTAAATACTCCTATGTTATCTTTTCTTCTAGAACCCTCTCATCAACTCAGTCTTAACCTCTCTCTCTTTACCATACCACTTGAAGGGCACGGAATAAATATTTCAGATTTCCAAGGAAACCCAGAAGTGCAGAAAGCAGTAAGATTTGAAGAGTGAGGAAAAAAACAACAAACAAGCAAAAAACCTGAAAGCCTGATTTACACAAGCACATCTGCCCTAACAGACTTTTATATTGAGAATAAATACTTGATATCCTCATGCTTACCAAGGTCGGACTATCTTACTGTAATGTTTTACTAATTCTGGAGTTCAAATTAGTATTTACAAACATCTACTGCACATTTTACGACCAAAGACTCAATATACCTCCAACCCTACAAAGTTTCTTCCACAAATCAGCTTATCCACTTCAATTTCCCTGTTTCTCTTTGTCTTCCCAAGCAGTGAAGTTGGAATCTCTTTTACTCTCTGAAATTCCATCATTTTCCACATCTCATTTACATTACTGCAACCTAGTAAAAGGTACAACTACCTCCTATCAAAATAACTATTGCCTAAATACTTTTTTCCTGCTTCAATCTATCTCTTAGATGCAGATGATCTCCAAAACACTTTATTTTATTTTATTTTTTTGCGGTACGCGGGCCTCTCACTGTTGTGGCCCCTCCTGTTGCGGAGCACAGGCTCCGGACGCACAGGCTCAGCGGCCATGGCTCACGGGCCCAGCCGCTCCGCGGCATGTGGGATCCTCCCGGACCGGGGCACGAACCCGTGTCCCCTGCATCGGCAGGCAGACTCTCAACCACTGTGCCACCAGGGAAGCCCCCCAAAACACTTTATAGTCACACCAAGTTCCCTGCTCTGAAATATGAGTGTAAAATTAGCCAATCAATTTCTCCCAATTACAAGAATCTTCAGGGGCGCTCGTTAACCAAGGATTCTAGGGCATTACCTAGTGAATCAATCAACAGGAGAAAGAACTTGTTATGACCAGTAAGTTTGGAAAATCCTCTATTACATCAAATCCATATTCCAAAGCCACTCAGATCCACCTTCTTTTTCAACACTTTCCAAAACAACCCACCACAGGCAGGAGGGAATCCTATATTCTTACATGGCACACTCATCTCTTCTTCTACATGCCTATAACTAAAGAAACTGACATAAGTTTCTCCTTGTTGTAAAATGGAAACACCATCTTTCTTGACTAGCTAAGAGTTATTTTCAGGATTCAACATACTGCATGTGAGCTTTTAAAACTGTGAAAATAATTATACAAAGAACATAATTTTTATGTCAGATACTCCATTCATAGCGATTTATTCCTCTATACTTACTCCTGAATATAATGCACATTTGGCCATTTTTACACTGCAGTGGAACAGACTACCTGAAGTCTTCTTCTACCTATGCAAGTAATATTTTAATAATTTAAGTCACGCTAAGTGTCATCATTTTTTTTCCTTTAAAACATGTCTAACAACGAGATAGAACTTCAAATCCATCAGGAGGCTACTGTTAAAAACAAAAAACAAAACAAAAAAACTTAGAGACTAACAAGTGTTAGCAAAGATACAGAGATACTAGAACCCTTGTGCATTATTGCGAGGAATATAAAATGGTGCAGCCACTGTGGAAAAGTTTGGCATTTACTCAAAAAGCTAAACACAGAATTACCATATCACCCAGCAATTCCACCCCTAGGTTTATACGCAAAAGAACTGAAGCAGAGACTAAAACAGATAACTTGTACACCAATGTTCATTGCAACAGTATTCACAGTGGCCAAAGGGTGGAAACAGCCCAACTGCCCATCAGCAGATGAATGGAAAATAAAACCTGGTAAATATGTAAAATGAATATTATTCTGCCTTAAAAAAGAAGTTCTGATACATGCTATAATATGGATGAAACATGAGGACATTATGCTAAGTGAAACAATACAGACACAAAAGGACAAATACATGACTCCACTTATATGAGATTCCTAGAATAGGCAAATTCAGAGACAGAAAGTAGGAAAGAGGTCATCAAAGGCTGGAGGGAGGGGAGAATGGGGAGGTAAGTATTCAATAAGTTCAGACTCGCAGTCTGGGAGGATGAAAAAGTTCTGAATATAGATGGTGGTAATGATTGCACAACACACTGTTAACGAACTTAACAACTGTATATACACTTACAAAATGGTACGTTTTAGTAAACTGATGCTGTCTATATCCAACCCCCTACAAGTCTAAACATTACTGGATTTTGTGGAACCCTGTTCTTGACACTTAAGAAAATGAAGTACAAAATTCAATTCAAGGTAGGGGAGAGGCAGGGGGATGCTACTGGGGAGAAGCCCACTGAGAACTTCAAAAAGTATAAACCATGTTTCTACTTCCTATACTAGATAAGTACTTGATGTATATGTTGAAATATATGAGATATTGTATATAGTTCTTTTACACTTAAGAGAAAAATAATGTCTACTGATCACCTTTATCAACTCCCTAAATAAGAGAAAAATAAGTTGTAAGTTTCACATTTTCTTATTTTCAAGGCAAGTAAATAATTCTACCTCAATACCGCTCTCTTCGTAAGTTTAACTAGGAACTAGTTTTTGCATTAATATTATTATAACCTAATCCAACTGTCATTTCACCCAATGAATTGATTTTAATGTATCTCTTTTTTAAAAAATCACTGTTAACAACATGATCAGTGGGTATACAGGGAATGTAAATATTTTAAAACTTTACATAAACTTTTTGAAGAATACAGAAATGTAAAATATACATATATCTATGTATGCACCTTCTGTACTTGCCACATCTTAATGTTTTGCCATATTTGCTTTAGATTATTTTGTAAGAAATAAAAATACTGTTCTTCCTTCCCCCTCCACATAGCTAGCCACTGTCTGGAATATGGCATTTATCATGCCAATGTATATTTTTATAGTTTTACAACATATGTACACATTCATGAATGATATACTGTACTGTTTTATATATTCTGATTTTTTTTTTTTTTTTTTTTTTTTTGGGCAGCATGCGGGATCTTAGTTCCCTGACCAGAGATCGAAGCCACGCCCTGTGCACTGGAGGCGCAGAGTCCCAACCACTGGACCGCCAGGGAAGTCCCTTGATTTTTATATAAATGTTACTACCTCTGAATCTTTTCTAAATCTTACTTTTTTTGGCTGATGATCTTTTAAAATGAACTAATTTCCTACCCCAACAGAGTGTACCTGACTAAATAAAACACATACCCTTTGTCAAATTAGTAGCAATAACTATGGACTTTCAAAGTAAGCATTATGTATCTAATTATAGTTTGCAATACAGAAAACTAACCTTTGAATTAGCATGCTTTTAGAAGCTGCTCCTTAATCAGAGGGAAAAGAATATGCATGTTTCCTTTTAGCTAAATCTTGTTCATAATTTTCAAAATATGGATACTATGGAAGACAGATCTTATTTATTGAACATATCCACCTAACTTTAAAAGTTAGATCTGACTGCATTTTATATTTGGCCTTTAGCTGGCTTGAAAGTTTTTCTGGCAAAAAAGAAATTAGTTGCTGCTTTAAAACTATCTTCTTATTTACTACCCACCTTGACAATGAAGTTTTAGTTTATGTAGAAACATAATACTTTCATTTAAAAACAAATATAATTCCTCAGTCTTAATCTTTAAACTCTGACATGAGAGATCAGTTCCAATCCCCTACATGTCCAGACTTATATTCAAAGAGTAACTGAAAATTAAGTAAAGGGTTTTTACCATTGCCTTCTTTTATTTCTAAAAAAAAAAAAAAATTGAAAAAAAATCAGATTTGTTTCATATCATGGCTTTAGCAACATGTTAAAGGCATCTCTATAATCAATCATAATGGAACTCTAGTATCAACCAATATGTTATTCATCCTAATGTCAGCTCTGCAAAATCCAATTCTTACTGAAATTATATACAGGGTTATTAAGTACTATGCTAAAGCACAAACAATCCAAAGTATAAGAAGGGGAGGCACCTGCACTTGAGAAACTTAAAGGGGGATGAGAGTGGGGGGTGTGCGCTCCAGGATTTAAAAAAAATGCTGAAGACAATTAACCATATAATAAGACTGAACCAAATAAAACTGTCATGTTTGTCAGTCATAATGACTGAATATAGACCAATAATTCAACCCAACACATGACTGAATTATTTTCCTTTCATTTCTTCTCCCAGTAGTTTGGAAGATACCCTTATTTAATTCTATCGGTGCTTACTTTTAGTTGCCCAACAACATTCTTTAACTTATATCTCGACTCAGGATCTTTGGAGTGCCTTACAATTGAAGGTGTTTACCATCTTCCTTACCTACTTCTTGCTGAAGTTATCTGGAGATTGATTATTGCTTGCTTTTTGATTTCAGAGATTGTTCATCATAAATTCCCCTTACAGGCATGCTTACATTTTTAACAATTTCATATATATTGTCAGTCATTATAAATAAAATGGCTTCAATTCTTGATGGCTTTTTTTTGCAGTACGCGGGCCTCTCACTGTTGTGGCCTCTCCTGTTGCGGAGCACAGGCTCCGGACACACAGGCTCCGCGGCATGTGGGATCTTCCCAGACCAGGGAACGCGAACCCGTGTCCCCTGCATCGGCAGGCGGACTCTCAACCACTGCGCCACCAGGGAAGCCCTTGATGCCTTAATTCTTGTTTCAATACTCCAGCTCCTTTAAACACAGAACATGCCATGGTCTTCTGGCATCTAATGTTGGAGTGAGGAGTCTGGTTTTAGATCTTTAGTAACAGTATTTCTCTACATGGATATTTATAAACTGCCCTTCTCCCAATCTTTAAAGTTCAATTATTTTGCTAGATTCTTTGTGTAAGATGTGGGTCTCTTCTTGGTTTTTTACTAGAATGAAGTTCTATCTGTCTGTATACAAATAACTTTTTTGTTTTTAACTCAGTTTTCTAGTCTATCAGTTATTGGTCTCTTAGAAATCTCAATTATCCATAAATTGTTTCTCTCTTCTCTGAATTCACTTCTCATTATTTTTGTCTTTCTTCTTTCATCTGCATTCTGAAAGTAACCTCCTTGTCACTAATTTGATTTTCCATGGCATCAGTTTTTTGTTTGTTTTTTTTTTACCAAGTTCAACATGGTTTTATATTCTGCTCTTGTTTTCTTGAATTGCTTTCTCCAGCCCTTCTTAAAATATTGATTTTCTTTCTCTCGTGCCAAAAGCCAAGTCTCCATGTATCTTACTGAATATGTTGGCATTTTAACTTATACTTTTGGATCCTGCATGGTTCTTCTGGATTCTCTTCTTACACCCATGCTTTTTTCTTTTGGCTCTTTCTTGAACAAGGATAGATCTTCCAAACTTGTGTTTATAGCCCCACTGCATGCCACACATGTGGGAGGCAGGTGACTGGGTAGGAAAATTGACAGCCACCCAGCAAGAAACCTGAATGCTAGAGAAAAGCTGAATGATTTTATTACTCTCTCTCCATACAATACCACAAATTCATTGCCAAATGAAAAGGTGATCGAAGAGATGAAGCCAAAAATGCAGGGCGGGAAGGATTTAAAACTATGTCAGATAGTTAATAAAAAATTTTTCCCCTGGATTTTGTGATAATTTTTGGTAATTAGATCTTTTAAGTTTGTAACTTGTGATTTCTTCTCTCATTTCATGTAAATATATATTTTCATAATTTCTTTTAAAAAAATTTTTTAGCGTACATTAACAAATACTGTGACTATAAAACAGTAAAACTGTAAATGAAAGGGCAGGGAACTAGAAGTAACTCTTAGAAATTAAAGATATGCTCATCAAAATAAAAATTCAATGAACGCTTGCAAAAATAAATGCCAAATCAAAATAGCAGACAGGGGCTTCCCTGGTGGCGCAGTGGTTGAGAGTCCGCCTGCCGATGCAGGGGACACGGGTTCGTGCCCCGGTCCAGGAAAATCCCACATGCCATGCAGCGGCTAGGCCCGTGAGCCATGGCTGCTGAGCCTGCGCGTCTGGAGCCTGTGCTCCGCAACAGGAGAGGCCACAACAGTGAGAGGCCCGCGTACCGCAAAAAAAAAAAAAAAAAAAAAAAAAAAAGCAGACAAGGGGGACTTCTCTGGTGGTCCACTGGTTAAGACTCCGCCTTCCAACACAGGGGACATGGGTTCGATCCCTGGTCAGGGAAATAAGATCCCACATGCTGCGCGGCAACGAAGATCCCATGTGCCGCAACTAAGACCCAGCCAAAAAAAAAAAAAAAAAAAAAGCAAATAAGGGGTTGGTGGCAGAGATGAGGTGGTGGGGGTGGGGGAAGAGCAGAGTCATAACATGAGTTTCAACATACAAATAAATATGCCCCAGAAAAAAGAGAACAGGGAAAAATAGGAGTAGAAATTAGAACATTCCCCAAAGCAGAGAAACATTTCAAGGGTCCATTAACAAACAACCCAACACAATGGATGGTGAGAAAAAGTAAAAACAAAACTAACAGAAAGGACGCCCATTCCTGTAAGTTTACAAAACCAAACAATATCCAGAGGGTGGAGAGGAATATCAGCAGTACCAAGGAGAAAAAAACGATATTAACAGAATCCTAAACAAACCCAGAATTCGAAGTCTACCATAATGCATACTTTCTTATTAGCAAACTTATTACCATACTTTCTTCTATTTGTCTTATACTGACAAATTTTAAAAAAAGAGAGAGGAACACAAGGGATTCAGGAAACATATTCAATCCATTAAGGAAAACAAACAAAAGCCACACACAGTTGTGCAGCATACTTAGAGAGCACCAAGTCCAGAGCAGGGGTATAGAAAACTCTGAAAGGAAGACTCAATATATCAGGTAGGACAATGTAAAGAAGACTTTGAAAATGTGCTAAGAAAAACACCAAGGCAACTGGAAACTACATGAAAAACAAAGCAGTACGCATTAGTACAAAAAGGAACTGTATCCATGCTACATGGCTCAGAGATAGATATGGACGGTCATAAATACTTGATTTTCACTTTTAGACATTTTTAAAGCACAGAGACAGAAGGTTAATATTACTCACCTTGATAATTTAAAATACATATAATAAAGGTTGGACAGTAGAATTGAAGAGAAGATGGTACGGGTGGTTTCATCTTACAAAGTAGAATAGAAACTGCCTTTGATGGGACAATAACTAAGCATGTGGCATATAGGTAGATTATCTAAAGTTGCCACTGAAACCATTTAAACTCTGATCATTTCCATACCACCATTAGGGCTGCTGCAATAATATCACGAACTTTTTTTCTTTTAACCTAATGTTTCCTCAAAACTCCATCTTCTTATAAAACTTAAATTTATGGTTAAAAGAAATCTTATATTACTACTCTGAATAAAATCCAGTGATCTGAGGTTTGCACATCCATTCAAGGCTAAAATAAAAAAGATACACAAGAACAAATGTTGACAAAGACACAGAGAAAGTGGAACCCTAATTCACTGCTGATAAGAATGTAAAATGGTGCTACCACTTTGGAAAACAGACTGACAGTTCCTCAAAAGATTCAATATTGAGTTACTTTATGACCTAGCTATTCCAATCTTCAGTATGAGCCCAAGAGAAACAAAGTATATGTCCATACAAAAACTAGTGGCATTAATGTTCATAGCCGCATTATTCATAATAACCAAAAAAGTGGAAACAACACAAATATCAATGATGAATGGATAAACAAAATGTCGCATATTTTGAAATATTACTCACTGTATGGATATTACATAAAAAAGAATGACATACTGATACGTGAAGTACTGATTCATCCATACAACATGGATTGAAAACATTATGCTAAGTAGAAGCCAGTCACAAAAGGCCACATATTGTATTATTTCATTTATATAAAATGTCCAGAACAGGCAAATCTCTGGAGATAGAAAGTAGGTTAGTAGTTGCCCACAGCTGGAGGGTTGGAGAGAAAAGAGGTTTCTTTTGGGGGTGATGAAAATGTTCGAAAATTGACGGTTATGATGGTTGCACAATTCCATGAATATATTAAAAACCACTTGATTTTATACTTTAAATGGGTGAATTGTACGGTACATGAGTTATCTCAAAGCTGTTTTTAAAAAATGCAGATGGCAAGTTAATAAAATAACACAAACCATCATCAAATGGATTTAAAAACTGCCATATTTAGTCAAACCTATGGTCTGTCTAATCCAGTGCTCTGTCTCTGACAATGCCAAAAAACAACAACAAACCATATACATAGTAAGAAGAAATGGTCCATTTCCTTTAGAAAAGATTATGGAGAGAGCTCTAAAGCCATACTATCACTCATCTAAATCCTTTAAAGAACTGTTATCAGCCTCTCTTTGTACTTGCAATAATTAGTTCCAATGTTTACTAGCCACTGAACAAAGAAATACTATCCTTATTTTTATCCTAAGTTTACTATTTAGTTCTTTTGTGCATGTGTCAGTTTAATAGATGACAGGAAGACCAATATAATAATATATTCTCCCTCATAATTTTATATAGACTTTTCAGGTCATCCAACTTTGGCAAGATCTGCTTTATAAAGTTCTTCCATAGACAGCTAACAATTTGGTATCACAATGATTCTAAAAACCACAAAGAAAAGGTCTCATTCATTCTTCATGACACAGCCCTTTAACCATTTGGCAACAGCCATCATTGCTAGACCCCCTAGAGATTTTATTCTTTAGATGCAGAGGGCTGACTGTGCTCTACTGCTACAAGTTTATTTCTTAGCTATAAAAGGATGATACAGAAGTGTCCTGGCCTTATTTCTTAATAATAGTAGCTACTATATGTTAGTATACGAAGAACTAGTTACCATGCTAGAGAGGCCATACGTAGTCTCATTTAGTATTTGTAATAACCCTAAAAGGTACATGCTATCATTATCCTCATCTTAACAAATGAAGAAAACAGAGGCTTTAATGGCTTAGCTGGCAGTTGAATCCAAACTGTGTCTCTTTCCCTCAGAGTTCCACAGAACCTCCACGAGTTAAAGTTAAGGATAAAAAAGCAAGTCACAGAACAATATGTTTACAATTTTTTTTTTAAATGTGAATATAGAGGCTTCCCTGGTGGCGCAGTGGTTGAGAGTCCGCCTGCCGATGCAGGGGACACGGGTTCGTGCCCCGGTCCGGGAAGATCCCACATGCCGCGGAGCGGCTGGGCCCGTGAGCCATGGCCGCTGAGCCTGCGCATCCGGAGCCTGTGCTCCGCAACGGGAGAGGCCACAGCAGTGAGAGGGCCGCGTACCGCAAAAATAAATAAATAAAATAAATGTGAATACATATTTGTGTAAAGGCATGGAGAACTGGAAGCACATGAAAATATACGAAATAGTTGCCTTTGGGCAAAGGAGTGAAAGCAGGAAGGCAGGGGCAAGAAGAAACTTTCAGGTTCTGCTGTAAACATTTACATATAGCTTTAATATTAAACAATGTAAATGTGTTCCTATTTGTATGTTTTTTTCTTACAAGAGTAACAAAATTACAAAAATAGAAAAAAAGAGTTTTATTAACTAGAACTAAGACTACTATAGTTTTGCACCAAGCTCTTTGACCTTTAGATCTTTGCTCTTCCTCAGCCTATAACCTGCGTTTTTCCCTCCCGGGCTTTCATGTGGCTAATTTCTTCCTCCAGAAAACTTCCTTGACAAACTCTCCCACTTTTGGGGGGTAGGAAGTAGCAGTGTTTCAGTATTACCGAGATAGTTAAGGAAGTTCCTGTCCTTAGGCCTCAGTGGCGAAAAAGCAGACAGACAATTTAGTGTAATGGGAAATCCCATAATTCTTCTCTTCTGTTGTGCTCAGTCTGGCTTAAAGTCCTGAGCAGAATGAAACTGCTATTCCTCACTGACGCCCCGAAATGGGATATTATGATGTATATTTAAACCTGGACTAATAATTGACTCTTGTATTGCCATACGTATAAAAAATACAAAGACTGAAAACAACAAACATTCTCCCAATTTAAAATTATAAATGGAGAGAAAATTATCAGGAAAGGACATATCAATCATATTAATAGTTAATGTTATATACTTAAGTACAATGCTCTGTGCTAAATAAACCACAAAAACAGACACTTTTATCTGCCCTCCTCAATATCTTTCACAAAGTAAATCATTAATAAATACCTGACAAACTAAAATGGCTCACCATTTTATGGCAGGTTATGCATGAAATGTACCTTTTTTAAAAAAAAAAGAAGCAGCAGCAGCCCTCTCAAGCAAATATAAACTCTTGCTTGAGAGTTTACTTGCTTGGCCAAATATAAACTTAAACCAGGAACTACAGAAAAGCACAGATCTAGGTTTCTGATAAATTAAGGACTGTGTTGTACAAGAAGTTCTTATCACATAAGTGTTACAAAGAACCAATATTTATATGAGCATCCTGGTATTACTAAAATTTTGTATATACACATAAAAATTTCCAGATGGGCCTCACTATTCATGCAGTAATTGTCTCTTTTTCTCTCAGATACAAGAAAGACCTTTTTTATATATTCATAATTTTTTTAAAAACATAGTAAAATTCTATTACTGACATTTCTAGATTTCTTTTCCAAGTGTAACACTTAATTACTATATACTGTGCTACTTATGACATCCACAAAATTTATAATAACCCACTAACCCTAACAGAAACAATTTTAATCCCTTCTAAACATATCAGGCTCTCTAGGGTTTAAAAAGATCAAAGACAATTGTCTCCAGCATCTTAACAGCACATTTTCCTTGGTTTTCCACTACAGCTGCAACTCATTTCCCTAAACAACCCCGCTTCTAAACCTAGCTCTACAGGCCAAATAATACCAAGCACATCATTTAACCTTTTTGGACTTCTACATCTTCACCTCTAAAATCAGAAGGACAAGATAAGGCAGAACCAAAAGATGTACTTAAGTTCCATTCCAAAACGAAAGAGAGAGAGAGAGAGAGAGAGGAAGAAAATGAAGATAAGGGAAAAGAAAGAAGGAAAGGGGAGTGAGGGAGGGAAGGGAGAGACAAAAGTATCATTTAGGCTGTAAACCCTATCTTCCAAAGTTAAAAAAAAAGTTAATACTGAAGTATGGGACATCAAAAGATTTTTGTCATTTTAAAACAGTGATTAGCAGTTTCCTACACAGCCTTTATCTCACAGAACACGTTTCATTCAACTAAACCAGTTGCTACATGTTCCTTTTAATAGAAGGTGAAGACAAATTCCTAGGGAAATATGTTAAACATGTTTACTATTCTTTTTTTTTTTTTTTGCGGTACGCGGGCCTCTCACTGTTGTAGCCTCTCCCGTTGCGGAGCACAGGCTCCGGGCCATGGCTCACGGGCCTAGCCGCTCCGCAGCATGTGGGATCTTCCCAGACCAGGGCACAAACCCACATCCGTTGCATCGGCAGGTGGACTCTCAACCACTGCGCCACCAGGGAAGCCCATGTTTACTATTCTTAAAAAAAGAAAAGACAAGCAGCAATGAGGATAGCTTAGAAGGATAAGGGAAAGTCTTCCTACTAATCTCCCCCTATCCACAAAACGCAGTTTAGAAACCACTTTATCCAAAAGTGGTTTCCTTCTACTCTAACTTCCTCCCCATCACTCAAGACTGACTTAAGTAGCAGGTATTGTCAGCTGTCTACCAGCCATTCCCAAACTCCCTTCTTCTTGCTAACAATATTCACTTATTTGGTTCAAGTATCTATCCTGTGATAGAAGAAAAGTAGGTCCTAAACTAACCTCAGAGGTCCCATTTCCAGTACCTGATTTAGGCATGGGCGTGTGACCACAACTCTGGCCAGTGAAACATTAGACAATCTGAAGGAAACTGTTTCTGGGACTTCCCTGGTGGTCCAGTGGGTAAGACTCCACTCTCCCAATGCAGGGGGCCCAGGTTCAATCCCTGGTGGGGAAACTAGATCCCACATGCCGAAACGAAGATCCTGCGTGCTTCAACTAAGACCCAGTGCAGCCTAAATAAATAAATAAATCTTTAAAAAAAAAAAGAAAGAAAGAAAGAAAGAAACTGTTTCTTCTGCTGCTGAATACTGTCCAGGACGCATGTGATGCTCGAGACTGGGGCCATAAGGGGCACTGGTCTGAGAGTTGCAAAGAGATCTTTGATGACATAACTGAATCAACCGACCTGGAAATGCCCTACCTCTTATGAAAGACTATAAATCTTTATTCACTAAAGTAGGCCTTTCTGCTACTTGCAACCAGAAATATCCTGAAAACTCTCAGCGTTTTCAGAAGACACTTTATCAAAGTAGATGTATCTAAAAATACTATCACAGGACTTTTCACAAAGACTATTTGCAACTTAGAATGGCTCCTTGATCTTTGCAGTGTCTGGGCTGAGAGTATATCCTCAATACGTGTCCCGCGAATGACTGTGCTGGTGTACGTGTATAAGGTGGGAAAGAGATGAAGCTAAAAATGTCGGTTGCAGCAAAAACCTGACCAAGCTAAGGAATTTAAACTTATCTTGTAAAAGTCCATGATTTCCCGAAATGGTGTCACATAGAACACTGTTCTGACACATTACAAGACATACCAAGAAAGAGTACCAAATGCATTTGGGAAATGTTGGTAAACCTAAGTTAAACAGGTTTCTTTAATGCAGGACTTCTTCTGAATCTACAATACGCAACATGCACTCTTAACTCCCAAATGTTAGTCAGGAAAAAGCAATTTTAGGCAATGGAGA
Source organism: Monodon monoceros (assembly GCF_005190385.1). Taxonomy (NCBI): domain Eukaryota; kingdom Metazoa; phylum Chordata; class Mammalia; order Artiodactyla; family Monodontidae; genus Monodon; species Monodon monoceros. Next base: position 2,259,747 of record NW_021703783.1, read on the forward strand.
GTAACATGAAACATCAAGTTTGTTTCATAAAAACAAGTCTGGTGGCAGCGCAGAAACAAAAGATTTTTATGTATGATTGGGTGGGGTAGTACGGTGGGTACATGCAAGGGGTGATGCAGCTGAATGCTGACTAGATTATCAAAACATCAGGACGAGATGATGGCCTAAGTTAAGGCAATGGAGAGGGGAAAAGAGAACAGAAAAGAGAGAATAGGTAGGGTTTAATTAAATGGGAAGAAACAAGAGTTGAAATATAACCACACAGTTTCTACCTCAGGAAATGTGACACAATTAACCTGAGCACTGAATAGAGAAAGAAGGGCTAATATAGGTAGCAAAATTGGGGACAGAATCTAAATTTTTTGACTAGTAGGGCACATTATTTACCACACCATACTATCCTGGTTAAAAGTTATGCTATAATTTTAATAGCAAAACATTCTGCGGCTTTTTATTTTATTCTTTAATATTAACTGTCTATATATAGTACACTGTCATGCTTCTCAATAACTACAATGAAAAACCATTGGGATTTTGTGCTACATCTTTTTTCCGATTTATGATTCTTATTATAAAACAGCAGCCCTGTTTGGTGCCATCAACAAAAAAGGACCCTCTCCCGTAGTGATAGGCTGCTTATGAATCTTACCGCCTCACCTACCAATCTATTTCTATTCCAGTCCCTACCTTTTCCTTCACCCCCGGTTTCACCAACAAAGATGTAATGTAAGCTCGGTATCCTCTTTCATTAATGCCTTAGTTGAAGTGAGCATGTGGTCTTCATATCTGAGCATTAAACTATTAAGTATTTCACAAAAAGTGTGACAAACAGAGGTTAAAGTCTAAACAACTTTTAAAGTTACTGGTAACCAAGCAGATAAATGGATAGCATTTAATGTTGTTCTCTTCCATTTTTAAATAGGTTTCTCTTGGTACGTAACGTATTTCAGACAATGTGTGGCTATCAGATTTTGCTGGCTATTCCAGGAACAATCATTTCTAGTACTGGCACTACAGGCCTTTTTCACTTAAAAGTCAACAAATGACCCATAAACTTTTAGAGTATGATCTATATATGCATAAGCTGACCTCACGTTAGCACTGTATACCTCTAAAATTATATTTTACTAAAAATCTGGATAATTATTAATTTCCATGTAGTATTACATATAGTAACTTTTTTCTTTTTTAATTTCAAGAGGCTGATGGGCAAGGACAATCTATCCTGAAACTATATGTCCGTCTATGACGGTTTAATGTGTTGACTTGGCTACAGTCCCCACTTATTCAAATGAACACTAATCTAGGTGTTGCTGTAAAAGGTATTTCGTAGACGTACTTAATACCTAAAATCAGTTAACTTTAAGTAAAGGAAACTATCCTCAATAATGTGAATGGGTCTTATCCCATCATTTGAAAGGTAGTAAGAACAAAACTGATATTTCTTGAGGAAGAAGAAATTCCGCCTCAAGACTGCAAAATCAGATTCTCCAAGAGCTTCCAACTTGGTGGCCTGCCCTGCCCTGTGGATTTCAGACTTGCCAGCTCCAACAATCATATAAGCTAATTCCTTGAAATGAAATAAACCTATAATATGTGATACTGTGATTTATATTAATATACATTTGCTCTTCATCCCTATTCCTGGCACAAAGCTCCTAAAAGCCTTGGAATTTCCAAAGTAATTTTTTTTTTTTTTTTTTGCGGTATGCGGGCCTCTCACTGTTGTGGCCTCTCCCGTTGCGGAGCACAGGCTCCGGACGCGCAGGCTCAGCGGCCATGGCTCACGGGCCCAGCGCTCCGCGGCATGTGGGATCTTCCCGGACCGGGGCAGGAACCGGCGTCCCCTGCATCAGCAGGCGGACTCTCAACCACTGGGCCACCAGGGAAGCCCCTCCAAAGTAATTTTAATGCGTCTTTTGTTATGTTAAAAAAGTGATGTTTAGAAAGCCTTTGGGCAACCTAAGGATGGGGGCTGACTGCTAGGGGAACCACCCATGTGATTAGAAGGCTGGAACTTTCAGTGCCACCCCTGACCTCCTGGGGAGGAGACAGGGGCAGGAGATTAAGATTAATCACCAGTGGCCAAAGATTTAATCAATCATGCCTATGTATTGATAACAGAGCCTCCATAAGCCCCCAAAAGGACAGGGTTGGAAAGCTTCTGGGTGTGTAAACATGTAGCGATCTGGCGAGAGTGGCATGCTTGGAGAGGGCGTGGAAGATCCATGCCCCTTCCCATATACCTTGCCCTATGCACCTCTTCCATCTAGCTGCTCCTAAGTTATATCCTTTTATAATAAACCAGATAATAAACCAGCAATGTAGTAACCAAAATGTTTTCTTAAGTTCTGTGAACTGCTCTGGCAGATTAATTGAACTGGGGGAGGGGGTTGTTGGAACCTCTGATTTATAGCCAGCTGGTCAGAAAAGCAAAGGTAACAACCCTGGAGTGGGAGCAGTCTTGTGGGACTGAGTCCTTAACCTGTGGGACCTGACACTACCGTCAGGTAGACAGTATCTGAATTGAGTTAAATTTGTGGGACACCCAACTGGTGTTGAAGAATTGCTTGGCAGTGTGGGAAAAACATACAGCAAATAATCTCCTATTAGTTCTATTTCTCTGGAGAACTCTGACTGATACACTACCTCTCACACCCAAAGTACACTTACACACACACACTATGTAATTAAAGCATTTAGATACCCATGACACCATCCAAGATGTTAGTATTTTTGGTCGAACCTATCCAGAAGGTGGAAGAGGGGATAAAGGGAGAAAGAGAGGGAATAAACAGATAGTGGCCAAAATAAAAAAATAAATAAAAGTAGAAAACTCAGCTGAACAGAAGACAGAATTGAGTCTTTACTAGAGCGCACCCAACACACAATACAGAATAATAAACACGGAATTGTAAAAAGCATGAAGATGAATTTCTTAAAACATACAGAAAGTAAATACGGATTAAGGACCAGGTATGCATCAACAAATGGGACCCACGAGAACTATGCTAATTAACATAGTTTCAAGCTTTTGTTAATAACTGACATCTAATAATGATAATAACGGTTATCGAGTCCTTACAATATGCCAGGCCCTGTTCTGTGTTTTATATATATTAACACATTTAAACTTAGCAACGTCCCAGTGAGGTATGTACTGTTATTATTCTCTAAGGATGGAGAAATGGAGGCACAAATGGGTCACAGTCAAAAAGTAGCAAAGCCAAGCCAAGATCCAAACACAAGCTGTCTTGATCTAGAGGCTGTGCATTTTTTCGTTATACCCAAGGAATAAGAGAAATAGTATCATTTAAAAAAAAATAGAAATTAGTACTAAAATGGAATATTTCAACACAAATTTTAGGGTTATCAGTTGAATAATGAAAATATATAAAACATATAGACCACGAGGGATAAAAATGCATCAAAGAAAATCAGGCTAAAGAAAGGAAAGGCAGAGGCTTCCCTGGTGGCGCAGTGGTTGAGAGTCTGCCTGCCGATGCAGCGGACATGGGTTCCTGCCCCGGTTCGGGAAGATCCCACATGCCATGGAGCCGCTGGGCCCGTGAGCCATGGCTGCTGAGCCTGTGTGTCTGGAGCCTGTGCTCCGCAACGGGAGAGGCCACAACAGTGAAAGGCCCGCATACCGCAAAAAAAAAAGGAAAGGTAGAAATAAAATGCACAGAAGGCAGGAAGAAGACCAACTCCAAACATATCAATTACCACTATAAATGTGAATAAGTTAAAGTTCTCTATTTTAAGAGAGACCTTTGGCGCGACTTCCCTGGTGGTCCAGTGGCTAAGACTCCACACTCCCAATGCAGGGGACCTGGGTTCTATCTCTGTCAGGGAACTAGATCCCACATGCCGCGACTGACTTCGCATGCCGCAACTAAAGATCTCGCGTGCCGCAATTAAGACACAGCACAGCCAAATAAATAAATTTAAAATATATATATTTTTTAAATTAAGAGAGACCTTTGGGACAGGCGCTTACAAAACAAATCTACCTAAATGTTGTTTATAAGAAGCACATCTTGGGCCTCCCTGGTGGTGCAGTGGTTAAGAATCCCCCTGCCAATGCAGGGGACACGGGTTCGAGCCCTGGTCCGGGAAGATCCCACATGCCGCAGAGCAACTAAGCCCATGCGCCACAACTACTGAGCCCGCGTGCCACAATTACTGAAGCCACGCGCCTAGACCCTGTGTTCCGCAACAAGAGAAGCCACCGCAATAAGAAGCTGCACATTGCAACGAACGGTAGCCCTTGCTCACCACAACTAGAGAAAGTCTGCATGCAGCAACCAAGACCCAATGCAGCCAAAAATAAATAAATAAATTTAAAAAATAATACAAAATAAAAACATTGCAACAGAAATATTCATGTTAAAAGCTGAATTATGAAAAAACTCATAATCACATGAAAACCAAAAATAAACAAAACCATAAGAAAAACGTACACAACACAGCATATGAAAATTCACTACAATATTACCAGTATTATTTCTGGATGGCTGAAACTCAGGTAGTTTTATTTTTTAATTGAGTTAAAACTGGCATATAACACTACATCAGTTTCAGGTATACAACATAATGATTTGATAGTATATATTGAGAAATGATCACCACAGTAAGTCTAGTTAATACCCATCACCATACACAGTTACAAAAACCTTTTTTTCTGGTGATGAGAACTTTTAAGATCTACTCTCTTAGTAATATTCAAATATGCAATGCAGTATTATTAACTACAGTCACCATGCTGTACATTAAATCTCATTACTTTTTTATAACTGGAAGTCAGTACCTGTATCTGTTTCGCCCCCTCGCCCCACCCTGACTCTGACAACTACCAATCTGTTCTACCTATGAGCTCAATTTCTGCTGCTGTTGTTGTTTTTAAGACCCTACATATAAATGAGATCATATGGTATTTGACTTTCTCTCTTTTATTTATTACATTTAGCATAATGCCTGCAAGGTCCATCCATGGTGTCACAAATGTCAAGATTTCATTCTTTTTCATGGCTAAATATTTCATTGTTCATAAGTAACACAGGTAGTTTTTCTTTTCACCTCTAGATCTTCCAAAATGTGCATACCGAGAGAGTATTAATATTCTAATAATGAAAATATTTAAAATAAATACGTTTTCTTCAACTTGAAACTGAGGAGAACTCAGGAGAATCAGATTTCACCTATGCCTGCAACCATAGCCTCACTACTGATACAGCATAATCTAAAACTTTTATTACCAACTTCTTGAGATGGTGGGATAAGTTTGCTCAAGAACAGTTTAACAAGAGGTCCTTAGGATTCAGGAGTAAAAAAAATTGGAAACCTCAAAACTGAGTTATCCAGTGATGGTAGCCACTAGGTAAATATGGCTAGTAAAATACTTCTCTGAAATGTTGCTGGGAGGGAACTATAATCAATATCTTGTAATAACCTATAATGGAAGAGAATGTAAAAAAAGAATATACTTAGATATATAGATATATGTATAGCTGAATCACTTTGCTGTACATCTGAAACTAACAACACTGTAAATCAACTATATTTCAATTAAAAAATTTTTTAAAAGAAATGTTCCTTAAAAAACTAAAAACAGAACTACCATATGACCCAGCAATCCCACTACTGGGCATATACCCTGAGAAAACCATAATTCAAAAAGAGCCAAGTAGCACAATGTTCATTGCAGCTCTATTTACAATAGCCAGGACGTGGAAGCAACCTAAGCGTCCATCGACAGATGACTGGATAAAGAAGATGTGGCACAAATACACAATGGAATATTACTCAGCCATAAAAAGAAACGAAATTGAGTTATTTGTACTGAGGTGGATGGACCTAGAGACTGTCATACAGAGTGAAGTAAGTCAGAAAGAGAAAAATACAGTATGCTAACAACATATATGTGTAATCTAAAAAAAAAACAAAAACCAAACATGGTTCTGAAGAACCTAGGGGCAGGACAGGAATAAAGACGCAGATGTAGAGAATGGACTTGAGGACACAGGGAGGGGGAAGGGTAAGCTGGGACGAAGTGAGAGAGTGGCATGGACTTATATATACTACCAAATGTAAAACAGATAGCTAGTGGGAAGCAGCCACATAGCACAGGGAGATCAGCTGGGTGCTTTGTGAGCACCTAGAGGGGTGGGGTAGGGAGGGTGGGAGGGAGACGCAAGAGGGAGGAGATATGGGGATATATGTATATGTATAGCTGATTCACTTTGTTATAAAGCAGAAACTAACACACCATTGTAAAGCAATTATACTCCAATAAAGATGTTAAAAAAAAAAAAAAGAAATGTTGCTGGTGTGAATTGAGATATGTTAAGTGTAAAATATATACTGGATTTTGAAGATTTAATAGAAAAAAGGAATATAAAGTATCTTTATAACTTTTATAGACTACATGTTATAATGACATTTAGATATACTGGGTTATATAAAATATATTATTAAAATTAATTCTACCTCTTTCTTATCTTCTTTTAACATGGCTACCAGAAAATTTAAACTACATATGTGGTACTCATTATATTTCTATTGGACAGTGCTGATTTAGGGAATTTTTTTTTTTTGCAGTACACGGGCCTCTCACCGTTGTGGCCTCTCCCGTTGCGGAGCACAGGCTCCGGACGCGCAGGCTCAGCGGCCATGGCTCACGGGCCCAGCTGCTCCGCGGCATGTGGGATCTTCCCAGACCGGGGCACGAACCCGTGTCCCCTGCATTGGCAGGCGGACTCTCAACCACTGCGCCACCAGGGAAGCCCCAGGGCATTAATTTTTTAAACCTACTTAATTAGTCATGAAGTCTCTGACTACAATTTTATTTCCACCTTGTTTGCCTTGAATTTCACTTATATTTCTAAACTCTAATCAATTTCATTGACTTAGGAACCCCATAGTGATATATTCAATGATATATTTACAACAAAGCCCCACAGGAGGATCCTCAATTTTAGAAACATTATTCCACCAAATAGTTCCCTTGGTTTTCTCACCTATAAAATAGGGATGACAACATACTATATGCAGGGTTACTGAGAGAACTGAATGAAATGATGTACTCTAGGACAAGTAAGTGGCACTGTTATAGACTTACTAGATTAAATAGTCAGCTATGTTAACTGCTACTATACAACTTTCAGAATTCAGGATTCAAATTCAAGACTCAATGAAATGAAAATTAGGTCGTGAACTTTCAGGGTCACTTCAGGCCAAAAACCTCCAGAAGTTAATATCCAAAGACCATGATAATGACTTATAATTACATAAAATTTCACACTGTACTGTGAGTATACTGCATTTTGGATTATTTCTTTAAATAAATTTATTTATGTATTTAAAATAACCTAGTCAAATACATAAAGTATCGTTTTGAGATGAGGAAAAAGGCTTAGAATTTGAGGGAGTGAGAGGTCCAGGGTCACAAATATTAAGTATTATTCCAAGAAAACTTTATTTTAATCCTTACATTTAAAAAGTAATCTACAAATTCCATAAGAACTCAAACCTGGGGGCAGGGGAGGCCTGTGGGGAGATAAAGGAATCTGATAGAACTAAAAGATTGACAAGTTGGAGTTAAATATCTCTTTCTCTCCATATAGATATAGATATATAGATATAGATATATCTATCTATGTATCTCTTGATTAGAACACAAAAGCAAAGAACTTATTTAAAATAACAGCACATGTATGCCTTAAAATTCAATCTGTGTTTCCTACAAAATACCTTTAAAAACTCAAATCCAAAAAGGTGCTGAAGATTTTTTGTGCCACCGGTTTATGTCATAGCTAATGCCAGTATTGTGTATATTAATACGGGATGAAATAAAAAGTAGAAAAAAACTAACAGATCATTAAATTATCTATGTTGAAGACTAAGCATATGCCTAACTTCGGCTGTTACGAAAAATCATTATCATTTGTTCCTTCCTGAGAACGAACACCATGCTCAGAGCTTGTGTTCTTGTTGACAGTGTTAACAAACAATGGCAGGAGCTAAAATTCATATAGCCACTACATGTTCACTGTGTGGAAAATACTTATCGGCAACTTACTGCTTGATTTAACAAGTTAAAAAAAAAAAAAAAGGACCCAGCTTCAAGTTTATACTCTAAATGGAGGGTTTTTCAGAGTAGATTGTAAATCACCTTGTAAAAAAAAAATGAAATAGAAAACATAACTCATCACTACTAAGGTAAGTATTCTGTGAAACTTCTGTCATTTAAAATGTGTATGTGCTAGGTCATAACGTAAAACGTATTTCTTAGAATGAGGCTCAGTTAAAAAGGTCTGAAAGCCACTGAAAAGTTGTCTATAGCAAAGCTACTATACATTAAGTAACTGGAGAAGTGTTGGGGAAATCAGGCTGAATCAAAGTAAAAATCTTCCTTTTTGATTGTTCAAGAGGACACAAAGCAAATTTAAGGCAACAGACTAAAGTTGAAAGGATCCTTAAACAGATTCTATCACTCATTTTATCAATAAGACAACAAACTTAGCCAAGGTCATTCTTCTACAGTTAGCATTAGAACCAAGTTTCCATTTTAATTCTCTCTGCACTAAATTAGGCTGCAAAAAGCCACTTTAAAAAACATTATCAGCATTTAAGGGATAATTCTGAATTTCCTATTTTGGTTTCTAATAACCAAAAGAAATCACAGTTTAACATGCAACCATTTCCTCAAGTACTCTTCTACTAGATTAATGACCACACCAGCTCGCCCATTAAAAGCTTTTCCCAGCTAGTTACTTGGTACTTAGCTTTTTATGGCACTTTTCTTTTCCCATTATGCTCAGTAGTGCATGCAACACACCAAGTTTAGGAATGCAACACAATGCTTTTGAAAATGCATGGCCAGGGCCACAATATAAATGAAAATTTCCTAAACTATATTCTGTCCAAATTTTAGAAGCAAAGTGCTACAAAATGTAATTAAATCAGATGGGTTTTTTTGGTACTCTGTGTACCTCACTCAGAATGAAACATTATAAATATTTTAAGTGGTCTCATTCACAACAATAAACCTGGGTATATGTGAAAAATGCTTCATTCTCATTTCCTGACAAATTTTCACCAATAACTGAGTCAGTAAGAAAAGAAAAGAAACATGTAATGATTGAAGTCTAAAGAGAGGTGATCTCTCTACAAAGAGCAAGAAAGATTAAACACTGCAAGTGGTGGGCAGATTATCACCATTCCATTCCACAAGCAATGGTTTATTTCTATATCCTTTCTCCTAATATCCATAATAAAGTCATAGTATTATGTGCAAAGAACTCCCAAAAAAGATGCCTCAAATTATTTCTATAAAGAACATTAATTGTTCACCCTTAAACAACTGTTAATGATTACCAACAAAATTCCAGATTTAAAAAATTGCTAAACACTGGGAATGGCCGAGATATGAAGTTATTTCTTCTGACTTCTGAGCCTTATGCTGAGTAGTCAAACCAAGGTAGTACACAGAAATTTCAAACAAATTTACGGAAGAGGAAATGGAAACTGACTGAGGTGGTGTCCTTCATACCCAAACAAAAGAAAATGTCTTAGCTATTCTTTATTTCTCAAACCTCCAGTATAGTGGGAGAGATTTTTTTTTTTTTTTTTTTTTTTTGCGGTACGCGGGCCTCTCACTCTTGTGGCCCCTCCCGTTGCGGAGCACAGGCTCCGGATGCGCAGGCTCAGCGGCCATGGCTCACGGGCCCAGCCGCTCCGCGGCATGTGGGATCTTCCCAGACCGGGGCACGAACCCGTGTCCCCCGCGTCGGCAGGCGGACTCTCAACCACTGCGCCACCAGGGAAGCCCAAGAGATATTTTTTAAAAACCAGTACTTTTATTCCAGTCCAGTCAATTCACAAGACTGTATATGAATTTTTCTCTTAGAAGATTAAAGGAAAGGGAATTTATATAAATGTATATGTGTATGTGTATATTTTAAAGTTATACTCACAGCAACATATCTTAGATTATTTTCCCAGCAGGGAATTCTAAATCTGAAAGCAAGTACCACTCACATGCAAACAGAAGAGCTGCCAAAGTTCATTCACTCATTTTTCTAAAATATAACAAAAATAAATATATTATTCAACTCTTTTGAGAGAGTAGACAATATGATCATCACTGTTAGGAGAAATACATAATCAGTGGCAGTTTTAACAGAAGAGAATGCTATCCTCCTGAACGTGTAAAGGAAAAAAAACCCTCAGACAATCCATTTTCCATTTTAGAGTAGTAAAATACGCAAAACTGCAAACTCCCATTCCTCCAACAACATTCCCCATAGTTGCTTATTCCTCCCATGTTTATTCCTCCTTCAGTTCCAAGATTTTCTTAAAATTGAGCTTCCTGGCAATATGTGATTTTGATAATAATATTTTTAGAACCCCACGCTGGCCCTGCGGTGGGGTTCACCATGGTACCAGGGAGAAGTCATACCTATTACTAGACTACTACCAGTATTACTAAGAAGAATTTAACATTTTTGTTCTACAGTTTAAAATACATATTCCTAGTGGTTTTTTCTTAAAATCTTTCATTTTTCCATAGCTTGGTTATGTTAATCTCTTTGCAAAGTTGATATGTCCTGTCCTATATTATTAAGTCATTCATAATCTTAAGCCCTAATCACAATGAGCATTAGCACCATGAGTGTTTCCTTCCAATTTCCACAACTCACTTTTTAGTAACAAATTACTCACCTAGTATGATAATCAAGTAGTCACAATATGTCAACTTTTCTAGGTTTATATTATATTTATATTTCATTAAAATATCTTACCATTAGCATTTCTACACAAATTTTAATGTCTTTATAAATTTTTTTAAAAACTCAAGCACCAAATCATAATCACAGGTATGAAAAATCTAAATATTAAATACTATAAGACAACAGCTCTCTTCTGGTTTCTCACAGGTTAAGTAAACAGTTTAAACAAAATTTAGCCTTAATTATAAGCAAAGATGTGAAATCACTTAGGTTGGAAGATAATTCCCCTTAGGTGAAAATATTATAATTGAAATCATTAAGAAACCAGGAGCCAGCTACTACTACTTACAGATTTCTAAGCTGGGCACTAAATAAGAAGTGAGGCTTGAAATCCATCTATAGCCACTAACAAGGTATCCATCGCCAAAAGTTCTGAATTATGTTTCAGTCACATTTCCCTGTGGCTACAATTCAAAATTAAATACCACTCAAAGCTTAACTTTAACAGTACAATTCTGCCATATCTCAACAGGACACAAAGACAGATGAAAAATATTGTAAATTTTTGGATGCCAATCATTCTAAAGTTTCCTGAGCCTGTGGTAAATTGTTGTTTAAAATAGCTACCATGTAATATTAATATTTGTTTCACTGAGCAACTACAGTGAACTTTGATACTAAATGTTTGATACCATCTGTCATTTCAAAAGAAACCCTAAGAAAACCATAATTCAAAAAGAGACACGTACCACAATGTTCACTGCAGCACTATTTACAATAGCCAGGACATGGAAGCAACCTAAATGTCCATCAACAGATGAATGGATAAAGAAGATGTGTCACATATATACAATGGAATATTACTCAGCCATGAAAAGAAACGAAACTGAGTTATTTGTCGTGAGGTGGATGGACCTAGAGTCTGTCATACAGAGTGAAGTAAGTCACAAAGAGAAAAACAAATACCATATGCTAACGCATATACATGGCATCTAAAAAAAAAAAAGGTACTGATGAACCCAGTTGCAGGGCAGAAATAAAGATATAGACGTAGAGAATGGACGTGAGGACACGGGGTGGGAAGGGGAAGCTGGGGCGAAGTGAGAGTAGCATCAACATATATACACTACCGAATGTAAAATAGTGAGCTACTGGGAAGCAGCAGCATAGCACAGGGAGATCAGCTCTGTCCTTTGCGATGACCTAGAGGGAAGGGATAGAGAGGATGGGAGGGAGGCTCCAGAGGGAAGGGATATGGGGACATGTGTATGCATATGGCTGATTCACTTTGGCGTACAACAGAAACTAACACAGCACTGTGAAGCAATTATTCTCCAATAAAGATCTATTAAAAAAAAAAGAAATAGCACACTTATAGCAAGCTTTGCTTTCCCTCTCTTCGAATGCTTCCCGTAGTATCACAATACTTGAGAAATTACGCAGCTGGGTAAAAGTTCCACAGTAGACCATATCTAGCTCTATGTCAAAATTCTAGCAGACTACATTTGCCCCAAAGTAACACAAGCATCTAACTGTATCTTGATTTCACACAGATTCTAACTCTTTAGCTATTTAAAAACAGCAAATGAAAAGCACAGACACTGACTGATTTTATCCAATGAAAACAGTGACCAAAAGTAACAATGTACATCATGGAATGGGTTTAACATATGCAAATAATTCTCAATAAATCACAGAACAGTAGTGTCAACTGAAAAAAAATGAGAACTGAGAATTCCACAGTAGCAATAAAAGGGACTATGGTCATGAAGTCCAGTCCTTTATCTTCCAAACTTCTTCCGGATGAGCACCTACTTCTGTGAATAGGTCTTTGTAAACATTCTAGTCAACAATTACAACTCAAATAGAGGATTACTGACCAATTTTCTATAGTTCATATTCCTTTCTAAATCCCTTTTTTTTTTAACTGCCTCTTAGAAGTCCTTGGAAAACCAAGTAACTTCTCTCCAAAAGCACCAGCCCCGTTACAAATGCCATACAAAGAAGAACACATTGAGATTCAATTTTAACTTCACGTACTTAAGACAACATCAAATGCCAGATTAAAAACTGAAATATTACCAATTTGGTCTTTGGGTCACACATAGACAACCTAAACTATTCATTTTAATGTACACTACTAGGTAACTATAAAGTTTGAAAAGAAGCATGCTGGCTTTTAAAAGAAGAACTTGGGACTTCCCTGGCGGGCCAGTGGTTAAGACTCTGCACTTCCACTGCAAGGGGCACGGGGTTGATCCCCGGTCCGGAAACTAAGATGCCACATGCTGCGCAGCCCGGCCAAAAACAAACAAACAAACAAAAACCATAAAACAAGAATGAAAAGGCAAAAAATAGAAAGAAACAAGAATGATTTGAGCTCAACTCCCACCTTTACCATTTGCTAGTTGTGATCTGGGAAAATCATTTAATTTCAGCCTCTTCACCTGTAAAATGGTGATTGATCTCTGTGTCACAAGAATTAAATGAGAATGTATGTAAAACACAGTGCCTGGTCCATAAACAGTACCAAATCCTCACCCTTCTCCCAAGTCCCTTAAACAGAAACATACACTTCAAACTTTCTATCAGATTTCACATTAGACCCTAGAAGGAGTTGCTAATGAAAACACAACTTGTCATAATAAGACAGAAATTTAAAGCAAACTGAATGAAAAATCATTGTGTCACAAAAAACAGTGTTACTTGATGTGCCGTCTACCTCATCACATTAAGTAATGTCTTAATTTACTCTCTAAATGCTAATAAGGAAAATAGAAATGAGGGAATAACGACTAATGTGACTGTAAAAGTAAAATTTTAAATACTGATGAGAAGCTATACATTCGTTAAAAATCTGTTTCTGTATATAGAGTTAAAATTTGAATCTTAATACTATAGCATAAATAAGTCCACAACGACAAAAAAAATTTTTAACACCAAGATCAGAAAAATAAGAATCGTACTTATCAACTTTAGAGGGAAGACTCACTATAACGAAAAAGTAATGAAGAAAACAGAATCAAAGACAATATGAAAGAATTAGAAAAAAGCCACAGATTACAAAAAAAAAAAAAAAATTAGCAAGAAATAAACTTATCCAAAATACACAAACTCTTAAAAAACTCAACAATAAGAAAACAAACAATCTGATATAAAAATGGGCCAAAGACTTAACAGACACATTATCAAAGAAGATAAACAACTGTCAAATAAGCACATGAAAACCCCGCATATGTCATCAGGGAAATGAAAATTTAAAAAATAAATGAGATACCACTACACACCTATGGCCAAAACCTGGATCACCAACAACACAAATGCTGATCAGGACGTGGGGCAACAGGAACTCTCATTCATTACTAGTGAGAATGCAAAATGGTACTTTGGAAGACAGTTTGGCAGTTTCATAACAAAACTAAACATTTCTTACCATACAATCCAGCAATCATGCTACTTGGTATTTACCCAAAGGAGATGAAAACTTCGATCTACATAAAAACCTGCATAGAGGTGTTCACAGCAGTTTATTCATAACTGCCAAAACTTGGAAGCAACGGAGATGCCCTTTAGAGGTGAATGGATAAACAAACTGGTATATACAAACAATGGAATATTATTCAGCACTAAAAAGAAATCAAGCTATCAAGCCATGAAAAGACAGAGGAATCTTACATGCATATCACTAGGTGAAAAACATCAATCTGAAAAGGCTGCGTGTACTGCATGATTCTGACTACATGATTTTCTGGAAAATGGAAAACTATGAAGACAGTAAAAAGATTACTGGTTGCCAGAGGTGAGGATGGGAAAGAGATGAACAGACAGAGCACAGAAGATTTTTAGGAAGTGAAAATACTCTGTATGATATAATATAATATGTAAGTATACATTCATCCAGATCCATAGAACATATAACACCAAAACTGTGATTATGATGTGTAGGTTTGTCCTTGGTTTAAAAAAAAAAAAAAAGTACCATTCTGCATTCTGGTGACTGATGTTGATAACACGAGAGGGTATGTATGTGTGGGGGAAGGGGTATATTGAGAAATCTCTATCTCCCTCTCAAGTTTTGCTGTAAACCTAAAACTGCTCTATAAAAATAAGTCTTATGAAGAAAAAAAAAAAAAAAAAAAGAATATTGTACCGTTGACACTCAGTTCCCAGCACTGGAAAAGATTTGCTGAAAATCTGATTAATATTAATTTCAATAATATTAATTTTATTTGAAGAATTTATGAAAATTGATTAAGGGAGAAAAGCACTGGAAAGTAGACAAAATATATCAAAAGACAAAAGAGGGAATACAATTTGTTATCAAGCATATGGGGACAAGTCCTGAAGACATAAAATATAAAGCAATGAGAAAGTTTTAAGATAATATATTGATAAATGGGCAGTGAAAATAACAACTCTCACTTGGGTCACTGTATCTATTCTGGAAAACAATCTCACAATATGTAGACAATACTTATTTGTTCATACTCTTAGAAACAATAATTCCATTTCTGAATTTACCACTAAGAAAATAGTTCTCAACTGTGAAATCAGAGGTATTAATTTGTGTTTTGCTCACAAGGCAATAGGTGAATTCCTTTCCCCTATTCCAAGCCTTTGAAGTCCTTAGCCTCAGGGTCTTTTGGGTTATTTTAGAACCAGCAACTAGAAGACAATCCCCTCAGCTGGCTTCTGTTTGAGAAAGCCCATGCCCAAAGAGAGTAACCAGAGAGAGCGGGGATGAAAGGAATGAGAAGGAGTTTGAGCAGGAGGAAACTGGAGGACCAAGATCAATACCCTCAGCCCCACAGGGAGGTGAGGAGGTAATGGAGAGACAATGACGGTAAGAACTTTGTTTCAGAAAGTTCTAGAGAAGAGCCTATTACCCAATAGTCTCGCTAACTTGGCCTTCAAAAGAACCTTCCAGGCTTAACATAAACAAGCATGTCAATGACAAGCAGTGTAGGCAGAAGACTAGAAAGGACTTTCCTGATAAGGTTCTGGATTAGATGAAGCTATCCAAGGATTGGGGGGGAGGAGGAGGTGTACAGCAGAATAACAACCGACTAAATTAGGTGAGGACACAACACAGATTAATTTTAGTAAAATAGGAATATGGTATTTCATAGATACAACCTATAAAATAAGACTCATGCCTACTATATTTATAATCAAAAATATAATAACCCTGGGGGTAAACTATGCTGTTTCCACATAAGGAACTATCATACAGCTGTTAAAAATATTTATACTAATTCTTATGTTACAATGAATTACAAAATTATCATAGCGTAAAATTAGTGGGCCAAACATTCTAATTGATTTTGTTATTGAGCATTTAAAAGAAATAATACATAAATAGGAATTCAAGTGTTGTACATACTAACTTAAGATCAAAATGCCAGTTCTGAAACTGATGTCACAACTGCATGTGCAGTAGTACTAAGTAACAAAAACAATTATAATAGTGCACAAATGACACCTTTTTAAAATCTAAATATATATGATCACATACACACACACCTATGATTCCAGTAGAACGTGAGTTCCATGAGGGCAGGGTTTTTCCTCTATTTGCCAACTAAGTACCTGGCACATAGGAGTTCAATAAATATTTGCTGAATAAGTATAAAACCCACCTTGAGGGGTAGGGAGAAACAAAAGGAAAATATTCCAAAATGATACACCAGCATTGTCTTTTAGTGATGGAAATTTAGAGGGGTCGTTTTGGTTTCTATTTTTCCCTGTCCTCTAAGATGTCTCTGCGTCTACATACCTTCTATAATGGAAAAAAACAATTAGGAAGCAGTCCACTTTAAATGCATTAAGAATTTCCTATACTTTCAAAACATCTCTGTAGAGTTCTACAGCAGCTCTAGAGTACACTTAGCTGAAAATTTAAATAAAGGAAGCAGATTTAAGTTATCTGGAGTGGGTAGGAAGTAGAAAAAGCACACTAAGGCTTTTTTCCCCTTGTAGTTTAGTCAATATACAAAACTAAACTTCCTCAAAGAACTTTTAATGTACCATTATCAAAGCCCCTAATACTCAACTTTTATAAACTTTTCAACCACAGTAACTGTTCTAGAAGCAAACTACTGATTTAAAATATTCTGACCATGCCCAAAATCATAAGAGGCAGTGAATGAACTCTCTGCTAATCTCTCAACAAAGGCTGAAAGCGAAAAAACTAATCAGCTTTGCAATATACCAACCATGACTTTTAAACTTCTGTTCAGAGTGATCAAATGCATCAATGATCAGTTTCCAAGATTTAGCTGAAAGTAAATGCTGGCATTTGTGAGCCAAACATTCTAACTGATTTTCTCTTACTGAGAACTAAAAAGAAATAATACATACTCAAGTAGGAATTCAAGTGTTGTACATACTAACTTAAGAGCAAAATGTTAGTCCTGAAACTGATGTCATAACTGCATGTGCAGTGGCAAAAAGTCAAAACCAATTATAACAGTGCACAAATACTTATTATTTTTATCTAAATACTTAGTACTTTATCTAAAATTCCAAATTTTTAACATAAGAAATGCCTTTTTCTATAAGTCAAGCAAATTATGCCACCTTAATAGCATAATCACAGCTATATTAACACACACACACCAATTATGACTATAAACAGTATTTGTTGGTTTTGATCTAAAAACCTCAAAATTTTTTTTAATTTATTTTCTGCATTTTATTTATTTTTTATACAGCAGGTTCTTACTAGTTATCTATTTTATACATATTAGTGTATATATGTCAATCCCAATCTCCCAATTCATCCCCCCTCAAACCCCATCACCACCTTCCCCCCTTGGTGTCCATGTTTGTTCTCTACATCTGTGTCTCTATTTCTGCCCTGCAAACAGGTTCGTCTGTACCATTTTTCTAGATTCCACATATATGCGTTAATATACGATATTTGTTTTTCTCTGACTTACTTCACTCTGTATGACAGTCTCTAGATGCATCCACGTCTCTACAAATGACCCAATTTCGTTCCTTTTTATGGCTGAGTAATATTCCATTGTATATATGTACCACATCTTCTTTATCCATTCATCTGTCGATGGGCATTTAGGTTGCTTCCATGACCTGGCTATTGTAAACAGTGCTTCAATGAACACTGGGGTACACGTGTCTTTTTGAATTACAGTTTTCTCTGGGTATATGCCCAGTAGTGGGATTGCTGGGTCATATGGTAATTCTATTTTTAGTTTTTTAAGGAACCTCCATACTGTTCTCCATAGTGGCTGCATCAATTTACATTCCCATCAACAGTGCAAGAGGGTTCCCTTTTCTCTGCACCCTCTCCAGCATTTGTTTGTAGATTTTCTGATGATGCTCATTCTAACTGGTGTGAGGTGATACCTCACTGTAGTTTTGATTTGCATTTCTCTAGTAATTAGTGATGCTGAGCAGCTTTTCATGTGCCTCTTGGCCATCTGTGTGTCTTCTTTGGAGAAATCTCTATTTAGGTCTTCTGCCCATTTTTTGAGTGGGTTGTTTGTTTTTTTTAATATTGAGCTGCTTGAGCTGTTTATATATTTTGGAGATTGTTACTTTGTTGATTCGTTTGCAAATATTTTCTCCCATTCTGAGGGTTGTCTTTTCTTCTTGTTTGTAGTCTCCTTTGCTTTGCAAAAGCTTTTAAGTTTCATTAAGTCCCATTTGTTTATTTTTGTTTTTCTTTCCCTTACTCTAGGAGGTGGGTCAAAAAGGATCTTGCTGTGATTTATGTCAAAGAGTGCTCTTCCTATGTTTTCCTCTAAGAGTTTTATAGTATCTGGTCTTACATTTAGGTCTCTAATCCATTTTGAGTTTATTTTTGTGTATGGTGTTAGCGAGTGTTCTAATTTCATTCTTTTACATGGAGCTGTCCAGTTTTCCCAGCACCACTTATTGAAGAGACTGTCTTTTTTCCATTGTATATCCTTGCCTCTTCTGTCACAGATTAGTTGACCATAGGTGTGTGGGTTTATCTCTGGGCTTTCTATCCTGTTCCATTGATCTATATTTCTGTTTTTGTGCCAGTACCATATTGTCTTGATTACTGTAGCTTTGTAGTATAGTCTGAAGTCAGCGAGTCTGATTCCTCCAGCTCCATTTTTTTCCCTCAAGATTGCCTTGGCTATTCGGGGTCTTTTGTCTCCATACAAACTTTAAGATTTTTTGTTCTAGTTCTGTAAAAAATGCCACTGGTAATTTGACAGGGACTGCACTGAATCTGTAGATTGCTTTGGATAGTATAGTCATCTTTACAATATTGATTCTTCGAATTCAAGAACATGGTATATTTCTCCATCTGTTTGTGTCATCATTGATTTCTTTCATCAGTGTCTTATAGTTTTCTGAGTACAGATCTTTTACCTCCTCAGGTAGGTTTATTCCTAGGTATTTTATTCTTTGTGTTGCAATGGTGAATGGGATTGTTTCCTTAATTTCTCTTTCTGATCTTTCGTTGTTAGTGTATAGGAATGCAAGAGATTTCTGTGCATTAATTTTGTATCCTACAACTTTACCAAATCCATTGATTAGCTCTAGTAGTTTTCTGGTGGCATCTTTAGGATTCTCTATGTATAGTATCATGTCATCTGCAAACAGTGACAGTTTTACTTCTTCTTTTCCAATTCGTATTCCTTTTCTTTCTTTTTCTTCTCTGATCGCTGTGGCTAGGACTTCCAAATCTATGTTGAATAATAGTGGCAAGAGTGGACATCCTTGTCTTGTTCCTGATCTTAGAGGAAATGCTTTCAGTTTTTCACCATTGAGAATGATGTTTGCTATGGGTTTGTCATATATGGCCTTTATTATGTTGAGGTAGGCTCCCTCTATGCTCACTTTCTGAGGAGTTTTTTATCATAAATCAGTGTTGAATTTTGCCAAAAGCTTTTTCTGCATTTACTGAGATGATCATATGGTTTTTCTTCTTCAATTTGTTAATATGGTATATCACATTGATTGACTTGCATATATTGAAGAATCCTTGCATCCCCAAGATAAATCCCATTTGTTCATGGTGTATGATCCTTTTAATGTGTTGTTGGATTCTGTAAAAACCTCAAATTTTTAAATGGGAAAATGTTTTTGCTATGCAGTAAAACAGGCAAACTGTACCACCATACAGTATAATCACAGCCATAAAAAGAAAAACACACAGAAATTATGTTAACAATGCTTATCTCTAGATGAAGAGATACATTCCAGGTAATTTTTATTTCCTTTTTCCCTCTAATTTACTAATTTTTATAATGAGAATGTGTTACTTTTATAAAATTTTCTTATAAATATTTTTGTGTGTGATTATAAAAACTATGGTAGAAATAAATGAAGCTTATAATTCACATAATTGAGTCAAAATCAAATTAACATGTAGCTCTAAAAAATGACTATCAAAAGGGCTTCCCTGGTGGTGCAGTGGTTGAGAGTCTGCCTGCCGATGCGGGGGACACGGGTTTGTGCCCCGGTCCGGGAAGATCCCACATGCCGCGGAGCGGCTGGGCCCGTGCGCCATGGCCGCTGAGCCTGCGCGTCCGGAGCCTGTGCTCCGCAACGGGAGAGGCCACAACAGTAAGAGGCCCGCGTACCGCAAAAAAAGAAAAAAAAAAAAAAAAAAAAAAAAAAGACTATTAAAAGGTCCTTATACAAAAGGAAAATAGGTTCCTGGGGCCATTAAATTACCATATAAGAGTTTGAAAAGCATTGTCTTGGCATCTCAAATATTTTACAACTTTATTAAAGCAGTTAGCTACATTTTCAGTAATCTTTTCATCCTTATTTATTGTACAGGAACAGCTAGTCAAAAAATTAACTATTTTGGGAAAATAACGCAAATAAGTTGTTGACCTATAAATAATGTCTCTTTTTAGGAGCAAAAGACACCAAAAATCAATGAAAACTATTTCTCGACATCATGAAAACAGGAATATGGGCACTAAATTGGTCAACCAGGTTAAGGAGCCACAGTGGCCAGTAATGATCAAAGAATATAAATAAAGCAACAAGTTTACACGTTCGATATACATCCAAACATGCAGTAGCAGTTTATTTGAAATAGACAAAAGTGTTTACAAGTATTTCAAGATATTTGTCAAAAAAGACTTCTAACATTCTCTTGGCAACAACTAAAGTACCCAAAGAATAAGACCATAAGAAATATTTCTGATACAGACATGCTGGAAAACAACAAAAGATAAAATTTTAAAGAACTGGATGCCAATTTTCATAATAATCAGGTATTAAAAGCACCACAAACCAAAAAGAAAAGACTTAAAAAACCCAAATTTCAGTACTTCCCTGGTGGTCCAGTGGGTGAGACTCCAGGCTCCCAATGCAGGGGGCCTGGGTCCAATCCCTGGTCAGGGAACTAGATCCCGCATGCATGCCACAACTAAGACCCAGGGCAGCCTAAATAAATAAAGAAAGAAAGAAAAAGAACAAAACACCAAATTTCTATGTTCAGCAACAGCAAAAGAATTATGGTTTGCAAAGGGTGCTAATGAAATAAACTACAAAAAGGAAGGTGTTAAGATATTTTTTAAAAGGAAGTAGTAAACTTAATTTACTGCAGCATCAGCTCTCTTACAACATTTTATTTTAACAGAATAGTCTAGGTCAGTGGTGGCCAAAAGAAACATAATGTGAACCACACATGCAATTTTAAATTTTCAGGCAGCCACGTTAAATAAAGTAAAAAGAAACAGATGAAATTAATAATATATTTATTTACCCAATACATCCAAACGTTATCATTTTAACATGTAATCAATTTTTTAATTGGAATATTTTAACTTTAAAAAAATACTAAAATCCAATGTGTCTTTTTTATACACAGTGTGTCTTAATCTGGATGCTAAATTTTCATCAGAAAAAACTTAGAAAACACTAATTATGAATAACTTTGATACTAAGATTCATAGACGTTATCTCTATTTACAGCAAATTCATGGCAGTTCATGTCACCTGTTTTCTTGTAAGGCTTTAAAAAAAAAAAAAAAAGCTGCATCATATCCCCAAAAGCAGCAGCAGAGAGAATGTAAAAGGACAGAAAGTAAATTAATTTTAAAAGAGTAATGCTGCCAAGATGTAGAGAACAAATGTATGAACACCAAGGGGGGAAAGTGGTGGGGGTGGGATGAACTGGGAGATTGGGATTGACATATATACACAAATATGTATAAAATAGATGACTAATAAGAACCTGCTGTATAAAAAATAATTTAATAAAATTCAAAAAAAAAAAAGACTACTGCCGCCAGAGAAGATGTTAGAGGCAGAAGGGATGGTAGCCCCACTGCAGTGAGAAGGGTGCCTGAGGGACACCAGCCCAGAGGAGCTAAGAGAATGGCTACTCTGAACTGTTTGTACTCTCAACACCCTGACACCAATGGCATGGTGTTTTTCATGCCACCAACAAATTTTTCAGCTCTCTGGTCCCCAACTGGGTGTCCTACGGATTCAATTCATTTCTGACACTAACCACCTGGAGTAAGCATGGACTCCGCAGATTAAGGGCTCAGTCCTACAACAGTGTCTCCACTTTAGATGCTTGCAAGTCCCAGGTTGCCACCTATACTTCTGACCAACAAACAATAAATCCGGGGTTTCCATGACCCCCTCCTCAGGTTTGACAACTTGCCAGAGTGGCTCAAAGAACTCAGGAACAGCCAAATGGAAGAGATGCATAGGGCAAGGTATAGGAGGAGGAGGGCCACAGAGCTTCCATGCCCTCCCTCTCTGATGTACCCCCTCCTAGCACCTTGAAGTGTTCATGAACCCAGAAGCTCTCTAAACCCTGTTGATTAGGGGGTTTTATGGAGGTTTTACTACATATGCTTGGTTGAGTAAACCACTGGCCATCAGTGAGCAGCTCAATCTCCAGCTCCTCTTCCCCTCCTCCCACAGAGGTGGAGGTGGGAATAATGCTGAAAGCTCCAACCCTCTAATCATGGCAGGGTCTTTCTGGTGACCAGCCCCTACCCTGAAGCCATCTAAGGGCCAGCCAGTCAAGAGTCACCTCATTAGAGCAAAAGATACTCCCATCCCTCTGGAACTTCCAAGGCATTTAGGAGCTCTGCCAGGAATCAGGGGTAAAAATCACATAAATTATTTCTAGACTATGCCAATTCATACATACATTTAGGATAATGAGAAGCAAGTCTGTCACTCTCAGAGAAGTTGGGTGTACATATATGGAAAAGGGGAAAGCTAGAATGAACTCTGTGTTGAATGAGCATTAGCGATATCAACGTGAACTCATGGTTTTCAATAGATATAGATGTATACACACACACACAGAGGCAAAAACACATGCATACACATAAATATTTCCTAACTCTTCACTAGAAGAGTCTGGAAACAGTGATGCCCCAGGAGCCTTGTGCACACTTGACCCCCAGATCTCATTTTCTGAATTCTGTTCTACCATAAAAGGAACCAGGCTCCTTGGAGAAATGGCTGGTCCACTGCTGGGATGCAGAAAGAGGAAGAAGAACCTGGAATATCTTGTACAAAAAGTAACATTATTATCAAAAAATGATAAGATCATGTTAATTAAAAGAACACAGGAAGCAGCTTCTGGCCAGATGTGGGACAACTGCTATGTTTGAAAGTATTTCACAGTAAAAAGTTTTTAAAAGTATTACTATATCTGTCCATCATGTGAAGAGGGAAAAAATTATATTGTGTAACATTTAGTTAAGTACTGGTTGTTAAAGAAGTCATCTTTAGTCACTGTAGAGGGTAAGGATGATAGATGTTTAAAATACTAAACTAATAAGGTATTCAAACCAAGTGAATACTCAGTAAGATCTATGAAAGCCTGTAAGGGTGGTATTATTGGGAAGTATGGCAGTTTCACTTCTGTCCTTATAAGAGGAATGGAAAACAGTCAAGATTCTCAGCACAGAAATCAAAGCTATGCTTTAGCCATAAGATGCTCACCAGCAACATATCACTAACCCTCCCCCCCTCTCCACTTATGTCCAAGAGAAAAAAAAAATCTGTAGAGACATAAGAAACTACTGGTACAAATGCAACACAGTTTGTTCACGAAAAGTAAAATCTAAACTAGCACCTCTATGTAGTAGAGTGCTTGGTTAGGCAGAACCAATATTTAAATTGAGTCTAATGTTTAAAATTTTCTGGTGGTTTTTTTTTTTTTTTTTTTTTTTTGTCCAGGCAAAAAAGAGCAATGTACCTTGGAGTCATCATCATTTTTCTGAAAGAACCACTTGAGTGGACCTTCTCAGTTGGTAACTGAAGCAAATTCTCTGGACCAAGAGAAAGGGTGCACAGCAGACTCTATTCTGACTTGATATAAGCTATCTCTATGAGTAATATTAAATAGTCCTGAAATAAGATAAAGTGTGTAGAAAGTATGCAAAAAAAAGGCCAGAAAGTGTTCTGGTAAGCAACTAAGACTCCAAGGTGTTCCCTTTTAAGTGTACTGTTATTAGAAATTCTCCGATTCACTTAAATGGCCCTGAATGAGGTCCACTGGCAGCAAAGTTTCCCCCATGTTATACATACACAATGACGCAACTTACCTTGAAATAAAGGAGAATGAAAATCTAACCCTATGCCTGGGGATGAAAGAGGGAGGGGTGATTTGCACAGTGTGTAGCTGAAGCTGAAAACCCTTAGAGGCCCAGCTACTCTAACCACAACAGTAATATTCTGTAAATCTGTCATATTTTGAGGTGACAACTTGTGTGCCCCAAGTATGGTTACCCCTGGTGTAATGGTATAGGATTGTCTGACTTCAAAGAACCATTTTAGCCTAAAGAATATCCAGGAATCCAGGCCTATGGGTTGATATGCTTATTATTCTGTGCTGGTGGGTAGGTATATAAGCAAATACCACTAATGCACTTTAAGAGTATTACCAAACTTACTACAATACAAAGTCTTGTTACTTGGAGAAGAAAACTTAACTTACCAGGAAATCTTACTGGAGATGAGGTAACATCTTATTTCCATAACAATGCTGAATAAATTAAACATTCCAGAGGATTTCAAAACATAATTATGTAATTTATACAAGATTTCTATTTGGAGTTCATAGAAACAAGAGAGGCAAATACTTCCCAATAGTATATATAAAATGTCAAAGTAAACAGTGAAGAGAAGGAAAAAGAAGAGGTAAGATTAAAAAAAAAAAAATCAGGGAAAAAAGTCAATTCATACTGTCAGTATCAAGAACTAAAGCTACAAACTATAACCTCAGTCTCCAAAGTAAATAAAACTAAGTCCTATGGAAATTATATAATAGCAATTAACATGTTGATCTATTCATTGTAGATCCAATATCCTTAAGTCTGCTTTCCTGGTGAGTAAAAGGTAGCACTGATACAATTTTAGGAATTTGTAAGTCCAATTAATTATTACTAACAATGTAAAACTTGAATATGAACAATCTGTATATACAGAAGTCATCTAAAGACCACTGACCAAAATCCCGCTAACACTACAACCATTCAATTTGTCTCTATTAGGTAGAAATTTGATACACATAGAACACTAGAAATAATATTCCTTCTCCTTAAAGATTTAAGTCTGAACAGAACGTTCTAGGGACCTCCCTGGTGGTCCGGTGGTTAAGATTTCACGCTTCCACTGCAGGGGGCGCGGGTTCCATCTCTGGTCAGGGAACTAGGGTCCCGCATGTTGAGTGGCCAAATAAATAAAACTAATAAAAATAAATAAACAGAACATTCTATATCCAATGTAAATAACCAATGTAAATAACATCTAAAAAACCTTGGACACACCAAGAAGTTAATAAAACAAACACGCCATCTCCCTCCTTATAGCATCTATATATGTACACTAGCTAAAAGGCCACTGAAGTGGAGAGTTATTTCATGAACTCAAAGTATAAAAGGCACATGTTGCTCAACAACAAATTATAATTGCTAAACAGAGCAAAAGGACTTAGAATTCCACTAGAACTCAAACTTCTTCCTGGTTTAACTGAAGTATTTTGCAGTGGAAAAAACAAGGACTCAGATAGGCCCTGGGACCTTAAACAAGTTATTAAACCTGAGTTCGCTTCCCCAAATATAAAAGTAAGAACGTATCTGCCTTGTACTGTTGTTGTGAAAATAACAAAAAATATGATATGGGCATAGAACTGTGCCTGTCACAAGAAAAAAAAAGTCCTATTAGGTAAGTAAGTATTAGTAATTATTAATACTTTTCAGATTAATTAGCAAGGAACACTCTTCAAAAAGACAAGGGCTAGGGCTTCCCTGGTGGCGCAGTGGTTAAGAATCGGGTTCAAGCCCTGATCCAGGAAGATCCCACATGCCGTGGAGCAACTAAGCCTGTGTGCCACAACTACTGAGCCTGCGTTCTAGAGCCCGCGAGCCACAACTACTGAAGCCCACGAGCCACAACTGCTGAAGCCCGCACGCCTAGAGCCTGTGCTCCGTAACAAGAGAAGCCACTGCAATGAGAAGCCCGCGCACCGCAACGAAGAGTAGTCCCCACTCGCCTCAACTAGAGAAAGCCTGCGCACAGCAATGAAGACCCAACGCAGCCAAAAATAATAAATAAATAAAATAAACAAATTTAAAAAAAAAAAGACAAGGGCTGAAGAAAGTATATGCAGTTTTTAGGCTTTTTGTTGTTAAAAAAAAAAAAAAAAAAAGTCCACTTTGACCACATCCTAGAAACAGCATAATAATTAAGAATCTTTCTCATAATGGAGATCTGTTTCCTCAAGTGACACACAAAGACGGTCATTTTAGATGCTCCCCTAATAAAGTATGTATCACTGGACTAATACGCAAAGGTAGCATTAATGCCAGGAGAGAAACAAACTGTTTAAGAATCAGCACATCACTCCCAACGACTGAGTATTCTGGAAACTAGTTGATAAATGGCATATGAAGTATGAAAACTCTTTAGACTGAATTTAACCATTCATAAAGAATAACCAAAACTAAAACAGTAACTGGCTTAGAATAGACACTTACGATAGATACTGAAGCAGAGAAAGCAGACAAAATATTATATTTCAATGCTTCAACTTTTTAGACCTTTCCTTGATCATCTATCTATCCACGTCATCCTTGATCACGCCTTCTACTTACCCAATCTTTCTTGCCCCGTATTTGTTCAAACTTGTCTAAAGAAATGGCCTACTAGTTTTGTCTCTACTTCTTAACCTCCCTCCGCCATTCTTTAAACCCACTGCAAAGTTTCCACTCTTCTGAAACTGTTAAGATCACCAAATATCTGGAGCAAATGTGACATAATGTTAATTTTTGTTAATTCTGCGTGTATATGTGAGTTTGTGATAACATCCTTTGTATATCTTTTCCAAAAAAGGAAGTACTATTTTACTATTAATAGAGAATACATTTTTAAAAAATATTTAACACTTCAGTTATAAAAGCACCACCACATTGTATGTTCTTTGTGGTGTGAATTATATCTCAATAAAGCTATTTCTTTTTTAAAGCACAACTTAACACACGATCTAGATACAGCACATTCCAACAGAACCTTCTGCCATGATGGAAATGTTCTATATGTGCCATCCAGTATGGTAGCCACACATGGCTTCTGACCACTTGAAATGTGGCCAGTACAACTGAAGGATTAAGTTTAAATTTTTATTTCATTTTAATTAATTTAAATTTAAATAGCCACCTAAGGCTTTATAGATAGAGAACTTTATTGACAGTGACCAGCCCAGAAATCTAGGATATTAGCAGAGACTTATACATCTACTTATGCGCTCCTCCCTTATGCAACCTCCCCTCTCGTGTAGATAATCTTGAATGTTGTTGGTTAATGACTTAATAGCCAAATGCAATAAACAACTTCAACTGCCTAAACTAATCTCTACACTTTTTTTCTATGCCTTCTAACATCCATTATCCACAACTACTACTATGCCAATTGGACTTCTCTGCTATATTCCCTCCTGGAATTTTATTCCCTTGATATTACCATTCTCCTAGTGTTCTACTTAGCCTAACCCCTGGGCTCCTTTTTCCTTTGCCCATCCATCAATTATTCCTATTTTGCCCTAGGCCCATTATTCTCCCCTGTCTCTTCCTCTACTTCTCTCTTCATATATATCCTCTCCTTAGATGATTCCATTTACTTCCATTATTTCAGCTATGACTAATATAAACAGCCTCTATTTCTACCTCAGACCCATTATTTGAGCTTCATGAATGTATCCAACAGCCTGGCTGAACTTCCTGGAGGTGTCACAAGTATCTCAAAGTCAACATGTCAAACTGAATACATCTTCATACCCCTTCCCCTCTCAAAAAAACAAAACTCCTTTCTTATTCCCTCCCTCAGTTGACAGAACCATCACTATCCCCCACCCACCCTCTTACCCATGCTTCATTTTTCCTCCAAACTCCACTTAATCACTAAACTCTGCATATTTTATCTACTAAATATTTAAAGATTCCACTCCTCTATTACTGTCCTAGTTCAGGCCCTAGAAATCTCATACCCACACATAAAACTAAACTCTACACATCCCTCGTACTCCTTAAATCCATTCTCCACAATTACTACTACGCAAATCTGCCAATTAACTTCTCTGCTTAAAATTCTCTCCACCACCTACAGTTGAGCATTTGTGTGGGAGGGGTGTGAGGACAGTTGGAAGAGCGTGTAAATATGATAATGTCTAGGAACTCTTCAGCATGTTAAAGAGATGATATGCTGTATTTCCCAAACTTACCTTAATCCACAATGATCTACCAGTCCAAGTAAAAAGGATATCCACAAAGAGATGAATACAGTCATCCCTCAGTGTCCACCAGGGACTAGTTCCAGGGACGCTCTCCAACCCCCACCCCATGGATACCAAAATCCACGGACGCTCAAGTCCCTTCTATAAAACAGTGCTGTGTTTGCATATAACTTATACACATCCTCCTGTATACTTTAAATCATCTCTAGATTATTTATAATACCTAACACAATGTGAATGCTAATATAAATAGTTGTAAACACGATGTAAGTGCTATGAACACAGTTGCTACAAGTGCAGCAAATTCAACTTTTGCTTTTTGGAACTTTCTGGCATTTCTTTCTCCTGAATATTTTCTATCTACAGTTGGTTGAACCTGTGGATGCGGAACCTGCAGATATGGAGGGCGACTGCATATCATGTTATTTAGCTCAAAACTTTTAGCCATGAAGATGATCCTATCATTATCCCAAACAACCTGTTTACTTCTATCGACTAATAGAGGAAATGTGTACATCAATAATTATTTGATTCACTAATTCGCTTCACCTCTGTTTGGTTTATATATTAGTGTTTGATTAACACAAGACCATTCACCATGTACATAATGACCAAAACACAGATCATCTGTCACTGAGAAGCTGAACCCTGCCTGCACAAAAGGCATCTACAGAAACAGTGGTTTTACTTAACTAACCCGAATATGACGATTATACCAAGTAGATTTCCAAACACTTTCTTAAATTATTCTTAAACTCTTACGTTTCTTAAGATTTCTTAAATTCCAGGGAAAATTGTATTTGCTTGTGGTGACAAACAGCTTATCTGATGATTCTTTTCTAAAAATCATTAAGCACATTAATGTAGCACAGCACATTTAATATGTCAATCTTGTAATGCCAAGACTCAAGTCACAACATCAAAAAATATTTATGAACGCCCACCTGAAAAGTCTAAATTAATACAAATTAAGGTGGATATTATACAATCAATTAAGTCAACCACAAAACCAAGCAAATACTAAAGTTTCTCCTCTTCTGCAGAACATATCAATAACCAATCTTTTTAAAGCCACACACAAAATTAAGCCTGCCACCTGTCAAAAGCATAGTCCTCTTCCAAATAAAAACACTCTTAAGAAAAGCTTCTGGCAATTTCTCTTCAGTCTGAAAAACTACTCCCCTCCTTAAGATATAATAAAATCCCTAAACTGACAGAACAAAAAGCTCCTAAAACCCAACTTTAACTAAGAAGTTTAAAATAATTAATTTGTAACAAGTGATAACTTAGAGCCTTCAAAATGGATTTTTTTTAAAAGAATCATCGTTTACATTTTTCAAAGTACCTTCACATAGTATTTCAGTTGCTTCTCAACAATCCTGTGAAGTAAGACATGTTACTAATAAATCAGTGTTACAGATTAAGTTCCTTACTCAGGGTCAGGTAATTGGGCAACAAAGTTTTCTGCCTTTGAGTCGGTTTCCGTTATACAGTGTTGTATTATACCAGAGTCAATCTCCAAATACAAGATTAGAAAATCTGCTGTGGACCAATGAAAGGCAAGGAATATGGATGAAACAACCCCGAGATCTACAACTACTTCTAATAACAGAAAAAACTTAATATTTATCAAAGTATATTGAGCATCTATCGATACTTACATCTTCAAAAAGCCCAAAGACTAGTGGAGTAGACAAAGAATGTACATGATTTTTAATCAATGTGAAGAAAACTATAAGAATGATCCCAAGAGGAAAGATCCTAGTAAATTCAGGAAACTAGTAATTCAGAAAGGCTGCCATTTGGGAAGGTGACAGGTCATGAAATTAGAAAGTTAGGCAGAGGACAGCTAAAGCTAAGGAATTTGAAAACACTGATGACACCATGTTCAACTCCAACATTTCTCCGATAAGTATGGTAGCCAAAGTAAGAGTTCTGCTACATTTTTCAAGCATAAATGTAAACAAATCAAAATTTTCATCAGTACCCTCAAAGATAGCCTAAAAAAGATGCTGCATCATCACAGTTAATATTTATGTGCCAGCCTAAATGTTTTTTATATATACTAATTCACTTAATCATCACAACAACTGTGTAAAATAAGTGCTCTTATTACATTCCATTTTACAGATAAGAAACTAGCACAGAAGTTTACCCAAGGTTACACAATCATTAGCTGAACCAGGATCTGAATTGAAAGGCATTTTAAGTTCTTAATCACTGTGTTATACTGCAGAAAAATAGTGCCTTCTCCAAATTCAGGTCATGCTAAGTCTCACCTATTCCTGCACACTTGACTGACTTATTTTAAACACAGGACCAAGCAAAATGCAAGATGCTAACAATAAGTACATATAAAGAACTGGTACAGCAAAATCTGATAACTAATTATAGTGAATTTTTCCCTAGTATATGAACATTTTCAGAAATTTTAATTTAAACATAACCACTCTTGCTGTTTTTACAGCTTTATCTAAAAAATTTAGAAGTTACCAGAAAACACAAATAACAGGTTTAAGATGATTTCTGAAAATGAGAGCCCCGTTTTAGATGAACGTTTCCACAGGGATTAATAACTAGGATGACTTTCAAATGACCAGGATCTTGCACTAGCATCCAAATGTCAGAATGAACTGAGTCACCAGGCAACAAAAGATTCCCAATTTGTTTTACACAAAAACAATCTCTTGGGCATCCCTGGTGGCGCAGTGGTAAAGAATCTGCCTGCCAATGCAGGGGACTCAGGTTCAAGCCCTGGTCTGGGAAGATCCCACATGCCACAGAGCAGCTAAGCCTGTGTGCCACAACTACTGAGCCTGCACTCTAGAGCCCATGAGCCACAACTACTGAGCCAGTGCTCTAGAGCCCATGAACCACAACTACTGAGCCTGTGAGCCACAACTACTGAAGCCCACGTGCCTAGAGCCCGTGCTCTGCAACAAGAGAAGCCACCGCACCAAAACAAAGAGCAGCCCCCAATCACTGCAACCAGAGAAAGCCCATGTATAGCAATGAAAACCCAACGCAGCCATCAATCAATCAATCAATCAATCAATCTATATTTAAAAAATGGTCATCAAAAACAAATCAAAAGGGCTTCCCTGGTGGCGCAGTGGTTGAGAGTCCGCCTGCTGATGCAGGGGACACGAGTTCGTGCCCCGGTCCGGGAAGATCCCACATGCCGCGGAGCGGCTGGGCCGGTAAGCCATGGCCACTGAGCCTGCGCATCTGGAGCCTGTGATCCACAATGGGAGAGGCCACAACAGTGAGAGGCCGGCGTAACGCAAAAAAAAAAAAAAAAAAACCCAAAAGAAAATCTCTCTTTCCAAGTTCTTACACTAGAAACAACTGTGATATTAAAGGTAAATAAGAGAAAAGGAAAACATTTAAGCCCTTAAGACTTAAGAACTATATCATTAAAAAAAAAAATCAACCTAAATGTAATTCTTTTTCAATAAATCATAATAATAATTTAAAATATATGCAATAAATCTACATATATTTTAAATTAAATCTTACCTACCCAAAATTATCCTGTCCTTAATTCTATTCGGTCCTGTTTAGAAGGGACAAAGGATTACTTCGAACAAGTCACCAATCATTCTTTAATTTGCACAGCAGCTACCCTTGAGCTACCTGAATTCTGCCCATACTCCAAAAATCAGTGACTCGGAGAATTTAAAAACAAACAAGAAAAACTCCAAAGACTATTCCCTGAAATTCAGTTCCTGAAACTAAGAGTTACTGCAGGTTCCTAAAAAACAAGAAATGTGGCACAAATTTTTAAAATACAGGTAAGAAAAATCCTCAATATTCAAATGGGAAGATACAGTTCAATGAATTATTTTAAGAACTATAGCAAAGAAATGTTATGGTTTCTTAACCACAGAACCACATCCAATTTCTGCAGCACTGACAAACTTTTCATAAAACATTAATATCATATACTCATGATGAGACATGACTCTTAACTTGCGAAAAGCCAGAGAAAAATAGACTATAAGTATTTTGGAGCTTAATCAAAATTTATGATTTGACCTCTCCTTTCAGGTAGCTCTGGTAACAATCTCATCAATATATCAAGTGAACTCAGTATTTAGAAGTAGCATGGGGAGAAAACTGCTTAGAGTAGAGCAACCATTCTTGAATTTCCATGTTTTCTTCAAGCAAACTATGCTATGTTTCTTTAAAACGAAAAGCAAAGAAGAACCCTTCCTAAAAAAGCAACGTAAATTCTGCAAAGTCCATAAATAACATTTTCTGACCAAGCCAAAAGAGAAGTAAAATTAAAGCACAGCCTACCTAATAAAACCACGTAAAGAAATTTTCATCTTAAAAGATCTGTTATCTCTTCAAATCCTGTGGTATCAAAATATTACCTACATGTTATTTATTAAGAGTCAATATTTGTTTTACTAAGTAACTATGCATATTGTGACTCTAAAAATAAGCTTGATCGAAACAAATTTTACTTGTATACCACACTCACCCATTCTCCACCCCAAAAAGCCTATTTATTTCTCCATTTGAAGTGATAAAATCAACACCCAAATCAGAAGTCTGGAATTTGCCATGGTTACAGGATAGGATTTCTCCAAAAATCTGACAGTAACTTCCAGCCAAAACAGAACAGCTTCATTTGAGATTTACTAATTAACCATCTACTGTATTACAAATGCTTTAACATTTCTCAAATTATTAGAATCCCAACCAGTTTAATTTCCGTTCTTTATCAACCCAAGCAAGTCATTTACCTGCTCTATGACTTCAGGTTCTTTACTTATCAAATAAGCAGCTGGGCAAAATAACCTAAGATCTCTTCCAGTTTTAATACACAAGATTTTTAACTCGACAACTGAACACAATATTTCTCCAGTCCTCCTACAGAAAAATATGCATATTAATAAATATACATTTAGTGCAAAAAGCTTTCCTTTTTTCCCAGTGATTTAGTAATCCCTTGGCTTGTCCTTCAGTTTAGATCCAAAGACAAAAACCCAAACATTAACCTACTGAATAGGTTATTAGGCAAAAGTTCTGGCCAAAAAATCATAAACACTGTCCAACTACTGCTATAAAGGATCCTGGGGCTAAGATAATCACATTTTAAAAACCAAAATGAAAAATTGTAGAAGTAGGGTCAAATGACATATATGGAAGGTTCCAAACCAGGGTACCAAACAAATGAACTAGGACTCATTTGGTTCTCCAGCCAAACCCTGAACTAACGTAAAAATAACATGGCGACATTATTATATGTAAGGATAGCAGATATTCTTTTGTTTAACCATGACCATGCCTAGGTAGAGAACAAAAATCTAAAAAGTCATCAGTTCTAGGAAAAACTGAGAAGCTTAGACAAAATTCTTATTCTGACATTAGACAAACTGAGGTTTTTTTTCCCCACTGTATCATTAGTTTCAGGATAATAAACTATCAGAAAATTCCAAGTGACAAAAAAGGAAAACACACACATTGCATCCATAAGATGCTCAACATTTACTTGGGTCTAGTCTTAAGAGAGTAAGGTAACTAATTAAGGAAGAAAAAAAACTGTTAAAAAGCACCTATTCAAACATGAAACTATAGAAGAATAAAATCCAGGATCAGTAGCAATAAGCACCTGAGGTACAAAAAAGAAACAGGTGTCCGCCTGTAAACCAAAAGAAATCAGACCTAAGTTTTTGAGTATGACTGACCAACCAGAATAAAGTTATAGTTTCACAATTTTTTTTAAAAAAAGGTCTGCCACCTTCCCAACTCTAAAACACTATAAAATTGAGTAGGTTTTATTTCACAGTGCCTTAGAAGTTCTATATCACTAACTATAAAACTTAAGAAATTACATTCCAAAAAAACCTGTCAGTTTTGAAGTTTACTTCCTTCCACATGTTAATTTCCCTTCACACTTGATATGGCCTTGGTCATTTGGAAGGTGACATTCAAAGGGTTAAGTGTTAACATATTAGTTCATGGATAATAGATAAATTCCTAGATCACTCAGGTACTTTCATATCCTAATTCAGCTTGGTCCATTTTCTTGGCAAGAAGAATATGGATACTGGCATTTTTCATGTATAATGTAAGTGGCTTTTTTCATTCGGTTCAACTCTGCTTCTTCCAATAACCTATGTATGTTCACTTCCAGGTGAGGACAACATTCAATCAAGCTGCTACAGGTCAAGCAACAAGTAGCCCAAACCCAGCTACTTAAACCTAGAATATCCTTGTCAACCAGGATGACACACCATGAAAATCATTTCATTTACACCATGAAAACCTCCCAGAGAGGTGAAAAAGGAAGCTTTGTGACTCCTTTGTACTCCCGGGAAAGTTTGGCTTAAAAACTTTTTACAACAAAGTTAAAACAACGATAATGACATTACGACTCTCAAAGCACATATACAATTTTACATAAGCTCCTGTACTACCCACAGTATAGTGAATGGGCTGAAGACATACTAGTTTTAATTAACAACGTCAGATCACTGCTAGCTATCATAAGGTTTATGCACCATTAGGTGAAACTGTATCAACCACTTACTATAACTTTCTAGTCCCAAATTATTTATCCAGAGAAGGAAGCCTTTCTTACAGTTTATTAAATGCCTGTGTGATCACCAACTAAAATATATCCAAAGGAAAGTCAGTCAGGAACAAGGTCGTTCTTAATCTAAAAGGACAGGCTGATCTCAGGGACGGAAACACGCATCTAACACACCAGCAGCTCATCACTGCAGACCCCCTGAGGAGCACAAGGCAAGAAGACTGTACTTTCCTAACTCAAAAACTTCCCCACTAATTCCGTTTCCTGCCAGACGAGTAAAACAATGACGAATAGGCAATGCGTTTGTATCAGGATGACTTTCATCACTCCTCCCTAGGAGCAAATCTCTTTGGCTACCAATACTAACTCTTATCCTATCCAAACACCTAGGTGCATGCCCCAAATTCTGGCTTCTCTTCCAAAAGCTGGGCTCCCCCCATTTCGGAGCAAACAATCAGAGAAAGACATGCAAAGGGCGAACTCGGCAAACTGGCCGAACCGAGCCAAATCGGGGATCCAAACCAACGAGAAATAAAGAAGTAGGTGGGGCATACCTGCAGTTCACACCAGGCGACCTCCACGGTGGTTTCGGTGTCCAGACCTTTGTAGACCGTCTTAAAGGAGCCCCTGCCGATCTCGATGTCAAACTTGAGAAAGCGGCCATCATTGGATATTCCCACGGCCTTGGTCTCCAGCTCTTCGATGTCATCCTGCTGCTGGCTCCGTTCCTCCTGGGGTTCCTTGGCGCTGCCGCCGCCGCTGCCACTTCTCGACGACGGGGGCTCCTCTTTGCTCCCCGCGTGGCCGGGCTGGGCAACCTGGCGGTCTCTGCCGGCGCTGCCCGGGGCCGAGGCGGCGGCTGGGCCCGCGGCGACCGGCTCCCCGGGGGCGGGGGCGGCGGCGGCGGCGGGCGGCTGCTGGGCCACATGGGCGGCAGCGGGGGTCAGGGTCTCCTCGCGCTGGGGCTCCGGGGGGCTCCGCTGCGGGACCACCGCGGCCGCGCTCGTCTGGGGCAGCGGGAGCGGGAGGCCGGGCAGCTCCAGCGCCGTGGCGTTGGAGTCGCAGATAACGCTGCGGCGGAAAAAGCGGTGCTCGGTGGTGGTGGTCGCGACCGCCCCCCGGCTGTCCTTGTCCATGGTGTGGCGGCGACGCCGGTACTCCTCCGTCCTGCCGGCTCCGGCGTCAGCCGACGCGGCGCCCAGTTTCTCTCCCACCGAAGAGTCCGAACTGGAGCCATTCTTGGGAGGAGGCGCCGGCGGCGAGAGAAACAGGGAGCCCGGCGCGCTACTCTGCTGGTCGGCGGCGCCGCCAGACATGGTGGGAGCGGGAGCGAGGCGGGCGGCTCGAATTCGCAGAAGTGGGCCGGCCCGGGGCGGCGAGGCTGCGGGCCGACGGCCCCTCACTCAGCACTGACTCGGCGGCCCGAGCGGGAGGCGGGGCCGCGGGGCCGGTTGCGGCGGCCGCTGCGGCTCTCGAGGCGCGCTGGTCGGGGGCGGCGGCGGGGCGGAGGCACGGGGGCTGGCGCCTCACGGCCCGCAGCCATCGTGCGGCAAGCGGCTGCCGGGCGGGCTGGAGCGGCGAGGGCGCGCGGTCATGGGGGCGGCGCGGCGGCCCGCACCGAGTCCAGACGGAGGCGGCCC
>NW_021703783.1:2296797-2367879 GCF_005190385.1 Monodon monoceros
GCGGCGCGCGCGGACCCCCGAGCGGCGGCGGCTCGGCGCGGAAGCAGGGGAGGCCGCGCCGGGGCTCGCGGCCAGGCGGGTGGCCGCTCCTCCTCCCCGCCCTGCTGGACGGCCTCACAGGCCGCCCATCGCCCGACGCGAGGGGCCGACGCGCGACGCGGAGGAGCGGCCCCCGGCCCCGGGCCTCGCCGCCCGCCCCGGGCCGGGCGGACCCCGTCCTCTCTGGGCCGGGGCCGGGGGCTGACGGAGGGAGGGCTGGCGTGGGAGGGCCCGAGCCTGCTGCTCCTCCGGGCCGAGGAGGGCCGGGAGAAGAAGGGCAGTCACCCGGTTGGGCACCTTCTGTCACGAAGACGGGTGCAGAGACGCCGCGAGAGAAACGCGGCGTCCGCGGGCGAAACTCGGCGCTAAATGGCGCCGGGAGTCTGAAGCCTCCACACAGCCCGCTCGAGCCCCGCCCCCCGCTGCACGGGGCACCCCACCCCCACCCCGCTCGCGGGGCTCTCGCGCAGGCGTGCCCGCCCCGAGACCCACTGGGACTTGTAGTTGGCGCCTTGAGGAATGAATGGGACAGAGGAGGAAGGCGCCTACGACTCCCGTGATGCCCTGCGATGGCTTAGGCTGATGCCTGACGGGAGCTGTAGTTCTCTCTGAAACCTCCCCTTCTGGAAGGCGGATGGGAGCGTCACCGTGAGTCGCTAAGCCCCATCCTTCAGTGGGCGCTAGCTAGGAAAATCATGACTTAGGCATTAATTGTGTTAGGAAGGAAGGGAGAAGAAAAGGAGAGGGAGGCAGGACAAGGGGAGAGGCTCCCACCATGCTGTGCCAAGGCGAGAGCGAGCTCTTGGGGTTGCCACGGATGGAAAAACAGCTGCTGTTCCTGTTTAATGTGGAGCGGCGTTGGTGCCGCGACCGGGGCGTGGGCAGAGAACCGGGGGAGCTGGACCCCTTTCCTGGGGCGACACACTTTGTGCATAACATTGATTGGATAGGTTAGGGAACCTCCCTTCCATGGCACTTAAGGCCGCATCCTCGGCTCCAGCCCAGGACAGATATTCTGGCTCTCAACAAACGGGCCGCCCCACTGCAGTCAAGGGTCACAGCGAACTCCGCCCGGAAAAAGCGCGCAGCACGCGTGGGAGGGGGCGGATTCAAGAAGAGACGGGGTCTAACGTATCTTTGCGTCTTTTACCACAAACTTGAGGGCCGAGTTGACTCGGATGAAACTTAATGTCCGCCTGTGTTTGCTTGGTGCTTAGTAAAACAGCATCCAGCTTCCTCTAGAGGTGCCTGCATGTACCCGTGTGATTGACACCACGGCTTTGGACGTGCGGCTTTCTCGAAAGCATCCTTGGGCTCCCGGGACCTTTGCTCCTCGCAGCCACTCAAGATGGTGCAGGTGATGAGCACCAGGGGGCGCCCGACGGAGGAGGAAGCCAAACCCAGATGGCGGTTGAAAGTCTAGCCCAACGATAGGAGCGGGAAGTGCTGAAACGTGCGCAATCGCGCCGAGCGCGCGCGCTCCGCTCAGTCTCGGACCCCCGAGCCCGCTGGGCACCCGCTCCGGAGCGCACGGCCCGTGCGGCCGCACAGGGAGGACAGCGGTTGGAAGCAGCCGGACGTAAGATTCCTTAGCGCTTAGTTTCCTAGCAAATGCCCAAACGGGCTGCATGAGCTCCACTTGGAGAAGTTTGTCTCTACAATTCATAGCAATTCATCTGATACGTAGAATAGTTACACTACTTCTCAATTTTTTGTTTATCAAAAGCTACCCTTTGAGGTATACAAAAACAGTTTGCTTTAAAACCGATGGTTGTTAGGTTTTATGAAGGTGGAAGATTATGAACATTTTAAAATGCGAGTTTAGTAGGGGCCACTAGAGTCTTCAAATATTAGAGTTCCATTGTTTTAAAGAATATCCCCTTCACTCGTTTGCTATGGTAACGGCAAATATCATTATGGTATATGTATTAAGTGGTTTGTCTCAACCGTAAACTCGGTGCAAAGCAAGGGGAGAAATGACTTTAAAATACATTTGTATGGTACTTCTTGAGGCAGCTTCTTAGAACTTGCACAATTGTTGCTTTACTAGGAAAAGCAGTCTACTTTAAAACATGAGACAACTAATTATAAATTGATGAGTTAAAGGGAGATCAGTAAATCACAATGTTCGTGTTTTGGCACCATTAAAAAAATGAGGATATTTCTGTGTGAATGGTCATTAAAAGCCTTTATTACTACCTGGCCCTGCTTACTGGGCCATGAACCTTTGGCCACACTGCATTGGACACAAGTCCCATGACAACCACCATGCCCTATTGACATGTTATTTCAGCAGGGAACAACTAAATTCATTGTAAATAATTGAATTAACTGTTGACTTAACACTAGGCTTGCCCATGTGACAGCTTTTCCTACTTGGGTTATGTTAGCTTCACCAGGAAAACAGGTACAATGTTAGATTTAAAGCTTAAACTGTTTATGTGAATATTTTACTATGGACACTTATTTGTTCAGCTCCCTTTTCAACACTTACCCACTTTCAGTTAGCATGGTATTTTCTATTACTCATTACTATTATATCCCTAATAGTTCTTTTCCTTTCTCTGTCACTTCAATTATCAAGTAAAGAATTGACCTCTCTGTAATCCATATAAGACATCAACGGGTAGGAGAAAGAACCCAGGACACCATGGATGCACTAAGCTCAGAGATTTGACTTCCTGGTGGGTAGGTCCATACTAAGAATACAAGTATTTTATTCTCTCTCACCATGTTCTTAATTCACTTTAGTCCTTATTCATTTTATCACGTTGATTCATATTTCTTTCTAGTTCCCATCGATTCACATTTTATGTTTACATGGTCCCTGCCATTGGTAACTGGCCAGCAATGAAAGCCAGAGATACCTTTGATTTAGACAGTGGATGAATACACAAAATCTATTTTATTTTGTATGTGGCATAATTTATAGGGTAGCACCTTGAAGTGTAGAGAAAAAAAATACCATCTTAAGAGAATTCCTCCTTTTTTGTCTCTTTTCCCTCATTTCTCATGCTCTTTTGTCTTGTCTATGATACTTCTTATTTTACCTCCTTGTTATTTGCAACTCAAGGAAGAAGGGAGAATCAGACAGTTAAAACAATGAAGAATAGATTTTTAAACCTTTTTTAATTATAAATGAAATAAAGGGGGATGAGACTTGCCCTATACCAAAGCAAATTGGAAAACCATAGGATTAAATCTGTATGGTATTGAGATAAGCATAGATAATGGAGAGAATACAGAAACATGTGTATTTAGAGTTCTATGTGTGTATCAGCATCCCATAAATGAGAAAGGCGGCGTTTCAAGTCAGTGGGGTAAAGATTAATAAACAGTGCTTGATCAATTAGTTATTAGTTTGAAAAACAAATTAGGTTAGATGTCTACCTCACACCATTTACAAAATTAATATCCACACAGTTTAAAGAGCTATTTTTTTTAAAAGAGCTGTAAGAATTTTTAAAATATAGGGGAACATGGGATAGGAAAGGACTTCAAAGAACTATCCAAGAGTCATAAAGAAAAACATTTGACTATTATCAAAGTTGACAATTCTGGTCAATAAAGCACAAATGATGAGCTGGCAGAAAAACTTAGAACCTATATAACAAAAGGGTAATAACCAAAATATATAGATAACACCTTAAACCACAGAGAAAAAGACACCTGTATAGAAAAGGGGGGAGAAGATAGGAAAAGACAATTGAGACAGTGGGAAATGCAAATGACTGAAAAAATTCTGGAATCCAGTAACTAGGGAAGTGCAAGCTAAAATAAGATATATATTTTTTCTTCAAAAAAATTAGCAAAATTTTTAAGGGTTTATAATATCAAGTGTTGGCAAGGGTATGGAGAAACTCATGCTATTAATGATAACATAAATTAGTACAACCTTTTCTGAGGGCAATTTGTTAGTTAAAATGTACAATGTGCATAGCCATTGATCCAGCAGTCTCCCTTTCTGGTACCTACCTGAGAGAAATACTTGCGCGTGTGCACGGAAAATGAGAAAGTCCACTACAGCTTTGTAACCAAAAAGTGAAACAATCTGCATGTATGTTGACAAGAAAATAAACTATGGTATACTTAATTTTGACAACACCACGCAGCAGTAGAAGAGCAGGAAGTAAATATATATGTGGTCACGTAAAAATAGTAAAAAACTCAAGTTGCAGAATAATAGGTATTAGATCATATGTTATATTTTAAAATTATGTTTCTATATGTATTTAAATGCACAGAGAAAAAGCCTGGGCAATACCCACCAAAATGATATGGGAATCCATACCATCTTCCAGGCCGTAACAAGTTCTCACAAGAAGAGATTGCTCAGCATTACCTAGGAAGCTATTACAAAACACACCAGCTGGAGCGTTTCACTACCACCACCTTACCCAACCTGGGTGTGTTTTTGGTGAAAGAATTCATTGCAAGCAGACCTGCATTACAATAAAAGTGGTTGTTTTTAAGTTCTTTAGGAAAAGAAAATGTTAGTAGATGGATTAGTAAATTAGGATTTCAATAGGGAATGAGAAACACTGGAAAAAATAAATTTGTTGGGAAATAGAAAAGCATTCTTTTAAATCACATTAAAAGATAAATATCAATTTAAAGAAAATATAATAATAATGTATTGTATATAATTTACCTTTATAAATTTATAAATTACTTTTATATATAAAAGAAAATGGATAACAGTTACAGCACAAAGGACAGATGGGGTAATGGAAGAATACTATTATAAAGTTCTTAACACTATATGTGAAATGGCATAATATTATTTAAGGGTAAATTATAATAAGTTAAAAATATATACAGTAAACACTAAATCACTAAAATTATAAAACAAAGTTATAATTAATAAGCCAATAGGAGATAAAATTGAATCATTAAAAAATACTTAAATCAAAAGAAGGCAGAAAAAAGGGCTTCCCTGGTGACGCAGTGGTTGAGAGTCTGCCTGCCAATGCAGGGGGCGCGGGTTCGCACCCCGGTCCGGGAAGATCCCGCATGCCACAGAGCGGCTGGGCCCGTGAGCCATGGCCACTGAGCCTGCGCGTCCGGAGCCTGTGCTCCATGACGGGAGAGGCCACAACAGTGAGAGGCCCGCGTACCGCAAAAAAAAAAAAAAAAAAGAAAATTACAGTTTAATATCTATCATGAACATGATACAAAAATCCTGAACAAAATTTTAGTAAATAAAAACCAGTGATATTTTTTAAAAAAGGATAATATATCATGTTCAAGTTGGGTTTATCTCAAGATATAATAATAAACATAATATTAATACAAAAATAATCAGTGTGATTGGCCATATCAGCAAACAAACAAAAAAATCATATGATCATCTCAATAGATGCATAAAAATCACTTGACAAAACTCAACAATTATTCATTATTTAAAAAATCCTTCCACTGACTATAAATAAAAGGGAACTTTTTCAATGTGATAAAGTTCATCTACAAAAAACCTAGAGCTAACATCATGCTTAATGGTGGAAGAACAAATGCTTTCTCTCTAAGATGGCAGAGAAGGTAAGAATATTCACTCCCACTACTTTATATAACATGGTACTGGCTGTCCTGCTCAATGTAACAAGAGAGGATAAAAGATGAGAGGCATGCAGACTATGAAGAAAGAAGTAAAAGTGCCTTTATTCACAGATAGCCTAAGGAATGTAAAAAAAAAATAGCACTGCTAGAACTAGGAAGTGATTTAACAAGGACACTGGATACAAGGTCAATATACAAAAATCAACTGCATTTCTATATACAAGCAATGGACAATCTAAAATTAAAAATTTTTAAATATATCGCTTGGCTTTCAGACTTCAGCAAGTTTCCAGTGACTGTCCCCTCACAGAAACATCAATTTGAACGAATATCCACATGCAAAAATACCTTCACAAGAGCTAAGGATTCCAGGTGGGGATTAGAGCACCTGGGTGGAGCAAGAAGTAAGAAAAGATGCATTGAGGAGGGAAGGAAAGACAGTTCCACATTATCTCTGTCACCCCTTCCCCAACCCCAGGCAGCCCAGTGTGAAGAGAGACACCCTCCCAGTGGGAGAAAGAGAATGAAATGAACACTTGAGCTTACTAAAGCCCCAGGACTAGGCCTACCCCAATGCCAGACCGACCCCTGTGGCCCCAAGCTCCAGCAGAACCAGAGCCCCGGCCTGCCCCAGCAGACCTCAGCACTGGGCCAGCCCCCATGGGACCAGGCTTGATGCCTAATATTACAGTCCTAGATACCAGGCCTGCCTCTGTGGACTCAGGTCTTCAGCCTACCACCACAGCCTTAGGTACCAGACCCGCCCCATGGATCCAAGTGCCAAGCTCAACCCAGTGGACTTAGGCTTCAGGCCCACCCCATGATGGACTGAGGCACTAGGCCTGCCCACCCTGTTGACCCAGGCACCAGACTTGCTTGCTGAAGGGCTCCAGAGCAAGCCTGGAGATAACCAACAGATGTGCAATCCAGAATCTCTGGATGGGCTGCCTGGTGAAGGGCTTTCCCTGTCGAAATCAGTCTGTAAAGACTAGAAGAGGTGCCTACTTCTTCAAGTGTACATACATCAACACGAGGCCACAAGGATCACAAATAATCAAGTAAACATGCTATCACCACAGTAAAATAATAGAGCTCCAATAACTGATCCCAAAGTAATGGAGATCTATGAACGGTTCGATCAAAACTTGAGAATAATCCTCTTAAAGAAATTCAGTGAAATACAAGAAAATACAAACAACTAATGAAACTAGTGATTTACTGGGTATGACACCAAAAGCACAAGCAACAAAAGCAAAAATAAACAAGTGGGGCTACATCAAACTAAAAAGCTTCCACAATGCAAAGAAAATAATCCAAAAAATGAAAAGGCAACCTACAGAATGGGAGAAAATTTTTGCAAACCATAGAGCTGATAAGGGATTAATATCTAAAATATGTAAGGAACTCATACAACTCGACAGCAAAAAAACAACCTGATTTAAGAATGAGCAAAGGACCTGAATAGATATTTTTCAGAAGAAGACATCTAAATGGCCAACAGGTATATGAAAAAGTGCTGTGTCACTAATCATCAAGGAAATGCAAGTCAAAACCTCAGTGAGATAACACCTCACACCAGTTAGAATGACTGTCACCAAAAAGACAAGAAATAAGTGTTGGCAAGGATGTGGAGAAAAGGGGACCCTTGTGCATTGTTGGTGGGAACGTCACTTAGTGCAGCCACTATGGAAAACAGCATGGAGGTTCCTCAAGAAAGTAAAAATAGAACTACTATATGATCCAGCAGTTCTACCTCTGGGTATTTATTTGAAGGAAATGAAAACACTAACTCGGAAAGATATGTGCACTCCCATGTTCGTAGTAGCACTATTTACAGTAGC
The DNA here is from genome assembly GCF_005190385.1 of Monodon monoceros. Taxonomy (NCBI): domain Eukaryota; kingdom Metazoa; phylum Chordata; class Mammalia; order Artiodactyla; family Monodontidae; genus Monodon; species Monodon monoceros. Next base: position 2,304,234 of record NW_021703783.1, read on the forward strand.
CAAGACATGGAAGCAACCTAAGTGTCCATCCATGGATGAATGGATAAAGAAGATGAGGTATATGTACAAAATGGAATATTATTCAGCCATGCGGTAAAAGAAAATCCTGCCATTTGTGGCAACGTGGATGAACCTTGAAAACATTATGCTAAGTGAAATAAGCCACACAGAGAAAGACAAATACTATATGATCTCACTTACATATGGAATCTGGGGGAAAAAAAATGATTGAATTCATAGAAGCAAAGAATAAGAATGGGGGGGCAGTGGCAGTGGAGGAAACAAGGAGATGTTGGTCAAAGGGTACAAAACTGCAGTTATGTAGGATGAATAAGTCCAGAGATCTAATTATAGGCATGATGACTATACCTAATAATACTGTATTGAACACTGAAAATATGCTAAGAGAGTAGATTTCAGGCAAACTCATCACATCCAAAAATGTAATTATCTGAGAAGATGATATGTTAATTAGCTTTACTATACTAATAATTTCATTATGGATATATATATCAAATCATCAAAACTATATACAATTTTTATTTTTAAAAATATAAATAAATTTAATGTTAATTAAAATAGTGTCAAGAACATACTATACTTAGGAATAAATTTAGCAAACTATGCACAAGATTTATATACTAAAAGCCACAAAATATTACTGAGAGAAATTAAAGACAAATAAATGGGAAGATATATCCTGTTTTGGATCAGAACACTCAATAGTGTTAAGATGTCAGTTCTCCCAAAATTGATCTATAGATTCAATGCAACCTCAATCAAAATCCCAGCAGACTTTTTAAAAATGAAAATTGACAGGGACTTCCCTGGTGGTCCAGTAGTAAAGAATCTGCCTTCCAATGCAGGGGACACAGTTTCAATCCCTGGTGGGGAACTAAGATCCCACATGCCGTGGGGCAAGTAAGCCCACACGCCACAACTACTGAGCTCATGTGCCTCAACAAGAGAGCCTGCATGCTGCAAACTACAGAGCCCATGTGCTCTGGAGCCTGAGCCACAACTAGAGAGAAGCCAGCACGCCACAAAAGAGCCCGTGGCCGCAACGAAAGATCCCGCCTGCCGCAACTAAGATCCAACGCAGCCAAAAAAGAAAAAAGAAAAGAAAACTGCTCTGATTTTTTCAATACCTACGTGTAAAAGAGACTAGGAAAATACAGCCACCGTAATACTTTAAGACAGTATATAATGGGACTTCCCTGGTGGCGCAGTGGTTGAGAGTCCGCCTGCCGATGCAGGGGACACGGGTTCGTGCCCCGGTCCAGGAAGATCCCACGTGCCACGGAGCGGCTGGGCCCATGAGCCATGGCTGCTAAGCCTGCGCGTCCGGAGGCCACAACAGTGAGAGGCCCGCATACCGCCAAAAAAAAAAAAAAAAGACAGTATATAATGGAGGAGTCTAAAAAAAAAAAAATTGACAGACTGATTCTAAATTTACATAGAAATAAAAGGACCTGATATAGCAGAAACAATTTTGAAAAAGAGCAAAGTTGAAAGACTTATACTACCTGATTTCAAGACTCACTATAAAGCTGCAGTCATCAAAACAGTGTGGTCCTGACTTAAAGACTGACAAATGATCAGTTGATCAGAATAGTGAGTGCCAAAATACAAATAGACAAAGGTGCCAAGGTAATTCAAAGGAGAAAGGGTAGCCTTTACAACAAATAATGCTGGAACAATTGGGTGGCAAATCCTTTCCTCATATAGTACATAAAACTTTACTTGAGTTGGGTCATACACTTAAATATAAAAGTTAAAACTGTAAAACTTCCAGAAGAAAACGTAGGAGAAAATCATTGTGATCTTGGGTTAGGCAAAGAATTTTTGGACACAAAATGCACATAAAGAAAAAATTGTTAAACTGGACTTCATAAAAAGTTTTTAAATTTGTTTTTTAAAAGAAATGTTATAAAAATGAAAAGGCCACAGAATAAATATTGCAAAACAAATATCTGGAAAAATATTTGTAAACAAAATATGTAGGGAATTCTTACAACTCAACATTAAGATAAATAGTGCAATTTTTAAAAAGTGTGCAAAAGATTTGAACAGATACTTTACCAAAGAAGATAAATGGATGACAAATAGGCACATGAACAGACGTATTGCATCATAATTAGTCATTGATGTAGTGAAAATTAAAACCACAGTGTAATATTACCACATACTTACTAGAATGACTAAAGGAGACAGAGAATACCAAGTGTTGACAAGGATGCAGAGCACCTGGTTCTATCACACGTTGCTGATGGGAATACAGTGGTACAGCCAGTTTGGAAAATAGTGTGACTTTCTAATAAAGTTGAACATACACTTACCATATAATCCAACAAATCCACTGCTAGGTATTTCCCAAGAGAAATGGAAATGTATGTCCACACAAAGACATTTCAGAGTAATTTTATTCGTGATAGCCAAAAACTGGAACTATACCAAATACCTGTCAAAAGGTAATGAATGGGTAAGTAAACTGTGGTATTTCCATGTAATGGAATGCTACTGAACAATACAAAGAAACAAACTACTGATATGTACAATAATATGGATGAATCTCAAGAGCATTATGCTAGCTGAAAGAAGCCAGACACAAAAGACTACAGATTTCATTTATATGTCAATCTAGAAAAGGCAAAATTATAGAAACAGATCTGTTCCTGGGTTGGGGGGGTGGGAGGAGGGATGGGGATTGATGGCAAAGGAGCAGAGGGAACTTTTTTTCTTTCTTTTTTTTCTTTTTGGCTGCACTGTGGGGCATTCTGGATCTTAGCTCCCCGACCAGGGATGGAATCCGTGCCCCCTGCAGTGGAAGCACGGAGTCTTAACTGCTGGGCCGCCAGGGAAGTCCCTTGAGGGAACATTTTGAGTGAAGGAAATGTTTTCTATCTTGATTTTAGTTGCGGTTACGTGACTGTATTCATTCAAAACTCATTGAACAGTACACTTTAAATGGGTGAATTTTAATTGTACATAGATTACACTGCAATAAAGCAGATTTTTAAATGGCATATAATTCTACCAAAATTAGTCATTTATGATCAAGGAAAATTATATGTGCTACTTTTAACATTCATAATTTTATATGTAGTGTTAACTTTCTGACTCTCAAGATGATTTTACTGAACATATGTTGCTTAATTAATCTCCACAGTCAGATTTACTCTGTAACTAGAAAGAGTATTCAGCAAATTCAGTAACAGCAGCAATAATATTTCATCTTCCAAATGTCCGTATGTGTTTAGACCAATTGAAGACATTGTAAATTTGCTCTCTTAGAATAGCTGAGAATTAGGTAAAGAGCTCCAAGTTCTACACTGAGTAATGATCTAGAGTAGACAGAAGTATACATTATTTTAAGACAATACTAAGAGTCCTTAAATAGTAGTCTCATTTTTCTCCAACTTAATCACAAAGCTCATAAAATTATACACAGTACAAGGAAACAATCGGGGCAGGTGATGAAGGAAGAGGAACCCGGGCCATCTAGGGCTGTAGCGATGAGACTAGCAGAGCCGGGCCCTTCGCTGAACTGAACTCATAATCAGTTGGTTTTGCATTTCAGGAAAATCCTGAAATGATTACTTCTTTCCCCCTCCACTACTTTCACCCTCTCCTAAAATACTTCTCAATTTCTTTTGTGTGAATCTCTAGACCACTGGAGAGGAAGCATGTCTGATTTCACATTTTATATGCAATATGATTTTAATTCTTGAATAAGGGTGCTAAACACTAACACAAGTCACGATGCTAATAAGAGCCAGGTTAGGGATGTGCGTGCGGAATCTAGGTCTGGAACGCGGGGGTTCCCTAGAGAAAGACAAGGCGGTGCTGCCTCACAGCTTAGTGCACCTTGGGAGCAGCTTGTCACAGTAGGCCTTTCCAACTGCCAGGCTGACGTCAGCTCTCCATCCGTGCATCTCTGCAGCTCTTATCCCCGAGCTTCAACAGAGGTATTAAGCTATGACAGAATAGGATTGGGAAATCTTATCACTTATCTCTGCCTGTAACAAACCAGGACAGATTGAAGTGCTGGATCAGCTACCCAAGAATCAGGACGTTAAGGGCTAGACCTTGGTTAGAAAAAATAGTCACAGGTAGTAATTAGAAGGGGCCCAAAAGGCTGAACCCTGCCCAAAGAGAAATTTAAAGCCCTTGTAGAGACTTAGCCCCTATCTTATTGCCAAATAAACTTTGGTTCAATTTTTTTAATGGGAAAAAAATCTTACCTCTGCAGATTCCTGTGACACACGGTTATTACCTAAAGACAGAAAACATTCCAAAAAAGACTGACTAAGATGTTTTCAAGTGGACAGGTCCTCTCAAGAAGCATCTTCTGGTCATCAAATTACATGAACGGAACATCATGTAAGGACTTCTGGAAAAACCTATCAGCTTGCTATGGGGATTGTTATTGACTTTTCCACATGTTTAAGCCTTTTTTCCACATCTGATGTAGGCCTTCTGTAAGCAAGGTCTGTGCCTCATAACAACTGTGTCCTCTGCAATACCTGGGAAGGGGCCCTGGTCATAGCAGATGTCAACCATGTGATTAATTTAAAACGTTAAATTTAACTCTGTGTATCCAAGATCACCACCCCCCCACCACACACACACACACACACACACACACACACACACACATTCATACACACACAAAACAAACTAGGTCTATAATAAATTCTGCTCATCAGAACAGCAAAAGACATACTTTAAAAATTACATTATTTTATCTCTATAAAGGCCAGAAAACCATTATATTTGTTAACTCTTTAAAAACTAACCTTCATTGTTTTATTCTTCCAGGAGTATACATTTTATTTTTAGAAAATTTACAAAATAGAGATAGGCAAAAAAAAACGTGTAAAAACCACTCATAATTCTACCACAGAGAGATAACCTCATTAACATTTTGATATATTTCCTTCCGATATTTTTCTATGCTTTTACATTTTTTTTTAAGAAGATGTTGGGGGTAGGAGTTTTTAGTAATTTATTTATTTATTTTTGCTTTGTTGGGTCTTCGTTTCTGTGCGAGGGCTTTCTCTAGTTGCGGCAGGCGGGGCCACTCTTCATCGCGGTGCGCAGGCCTCTCACTATCGCGGCCTCTCGTCGCAGAGCACAGGCTCCAGACGCGCAGGCTCAGTAGTTATGGCTCACGGGCCCAGTTGCTCCGCGGCATGTGGGATCTTCCCAGACCAGGGCTCGAACTGGTGTCCCCTGCATTGGCAGGCAGATTCTCAACCACTGCGCCACCGGGGAAGCCCCGCTTTTACTTTTATGTACGTTTCTTCCTTTCTTTTTTTTACTTCATGAGCATGTTTTATTTTTTAACCTAACACTATAATCATATTTCCATCAAAATTATCACTAATTTTTAAATATACAATATTATTTTAAGTGACAGCATAATCTTTCATCACATGGCTGAACTAAAACTTATTTAAACACTACTTCAGTTGGGACTTTTACGTTGTTACTAATATTTCACTACTAGATACAAGATGCTTGTGGAAGATCTGTCGCTATCCCCAGGTCTATGAGTGGAAGCTATGTGCAGTGGGGAATAGAGAAAGGGTAAAAATGTGAGCTGACTCCACTATGACAGAGACATCCTTCTTCTCTTCCAGGCCTAGCACATCAACAGACTTCCCTTAAGAAAGATCTTTTAAATTATCATTATTTAAATACTAAATATAGGACATAGAGCTTCAATTTCTTTACCTCTGCATCCCAGCGTGGCTCACCCAGTCATCCAATTTGCCCTAACTCATCTTTATATTCATTCCTCCTTTCCAAAAATTGGTTTCTGTCTTCACTAATACTAATGACAGTTCACTTCATGAGAAGAACACTTCAAACTTTATGCAGTCCGATAGTCCTGCTGCGTTGTAATCACATGTAGAAAATACACAATTAGACTGGATATTATCACCAGCACGTTCTCTTGAGGAGCTGGGGGGAGGACCAAAACGAACTTCTTAATGAGATTCTGTTTGTCGGTACAAGTTTGTATTAGAGCCTTTAATTCTTACTGTTAGAGGCTCTGTAATGAGCCCGATTAGAAGCAGTTCAGTTAAGAGATGTTAACTCGACTTATTTCCGTGATCATTTTGAAATATATACAAATACCAAATCACTACGTTGGACACCTGAAACTGATATAATGTTGTATGTCAATTATACCTTAACTAAAAAAGAACAAGGAAGAAGAGAGATATTTCAGTAAAGGAGGAGAGATAATGTGACCAAAACAACACAGACTGGCAGGTTAAGTCCCTCAAACTAACATATTTTTTTTTTCTGTGATCACTGAGAATAACAAGAGTTGACAATGGGGAAAAAGTGGGGAAGGAGATAAGTAGGAAATCGTGACAAATAGACATGAGAGCCAAGCTCCATTTAAAGGTCAATAAATCCATTTAGATATTACGATACCTGTCAGCTTCTAACACACTATAATCTTTCAGTATTTATTATTAACCAGAGTTTTTTTTTTAAAGGCCTTTCTTTATTTTTTTTTTCAGGTAAAAATAAGGCACCAGCGACAGTCAATGTTGTGTCGAATAAAGTCTGACCTGCTTAACCCTGACAAGAGTCCACTGCACAGTTAAAAATTGACAGTAGTCGTGGAACTTGCAGTGGCAATTTGAGTGACTGAATCTAAACGAGGCCAGCAGTCCTAGTCCTCACATTTAATTTAGGATTAAACAGTTTTCTAGCTGGGTTTGCATGTCTGTGTTTGAAAGGTGATGCAATGACATACTCAACCTGGTTATTTTACTGTAGTTTTAATTCTTAAAATGTGTTAGTTGGTCTTTAATGGTTATTGTTCACGACAGATCCACTCTAATAGCATCCTGTATTTTCCTAGTATCTTTCAAACTAAAAGCTTTTCACATAGTCGTACCCTTATTTTCATTTTCCCACACTCCCTCTGAGGAAGGGAGGGGGAAGGGATAAAACAGGTGGGAAAACAAAGACACAGAAAGGGTAAGCGTGTGGCCCTGGTCACCCAGCCAGTGACTAAACTAGACCAGTGGGTTCTCTTACATCCAAAGTATAATGTCCAGGTAGACCAAGGCATTGGATCTTACGGATGTCTTCCCCCTCGTATTTGCTGGTGAGAAAGAAATTTCCTATCTGAAAGTATACCTTTCTGGGCAAATAGCAAGGGCTAAGGGTGCTCCTTCGTTCTCTTCACGTCCCAGATATGCAATCTGGGCAGAAATCCTGAGGCAGGAAACTAAATTTGCAGATAATGATCCAAGAGTTTTCCTTACACTGAATTTGGGACATATATTTTATTGATTTATTTTTGGCTGCCTTGGGTCTTTGTTGCTGTGTGTAGGCTTTCTCTCGTTGCGGCGAGCGGGGGCTACTCTTCGTTGCGGTGCGCAGGCCTCTCACTGCGGTGGCCTCTCCTGTTGGGGAGCACGGGCTCTAGGTGCACGGGCTTCAGTAGTTGTGGCGCATGGGCTCAGTAGTTGGGGCACACGGGCCCAGCCGCTCCATAGCATGTGGGATCTTCCCGGACCAGGGATCGAGCCCGTGTCCCCTGCATTGGCAGGTGGATTCTTAACCACTGCGCTGCCAGGGAAGTCCAAGAATTTGGCATTTTTAAAACACAAAGCTGTATAAGCACATGTATTCTCTAGACAAACTAACTGGGTGTCTCCAAAGGGCAGACTGGGAGAAGTTACAAGGAGACATATTTTAGCTTAATGTAAGCAAGAATTAATGCAATTAATGTAGTCAAGAATTAATATAAGCACTCACACTTTTTGATTTCAAAAACATACTACAAAGCTACAGTAATCAAGGTAAGGTGGTACTGGGATACAGATAAACAGATAAACAGATCAGTGGAATAGAACTGAGAGTCTAGAAATAATCCCTCACATTTGTGATAAGTTGACAACAAGAATGCCAAGACCACTCAATGGAAAAAAATAGTCTTTTCAGCAAATGGTGCTGGGACAACTGGATAGCCACAGACAAAAAAAAAAGAAAGTGAATACCTACTTCATACCATACACAAAAATTAACTCAAAATGAATCATAGATCCAAATGTAAGGGCAAAACCTATAAAACACCTAGAAGAAAACCTAGGAGTGAATCTTTGTGAGCTTTAGCTAGGCTATGGTTTCTTAGATATGACACCAAAAGCACAAGCAACAACAACAAAAAATAGATTCACTGGACTTCACTGTTGTTAGGAATGTAAAGCACTGCAGCTGCTTTGGAAGACAGTCTGGCACTTCCTCAAAAGGTTAAACACAGGATTACCATGCAATTCCAGCAACTCCAGCTGGAATTATGCTATTTATATATTTGATAAATGGAGATAAGAGGATAAAAAAGCTTAGGAAAATTCCACTCCAAAGTTCATACCCAAGAGAAATAAAATATGTCCAAACAAAAAATTGTACATGAACGTTCATAGCAGCATTATTCATAACAGCCAAAAAGTGGAAACAACTCAAATGTCCATCAACCAATGAATGGATAAATAAATTGTGGTATATCCATACAATGGAATATAATTCGGGCATGAGAATGAATGAAGTACTAACACATGCTACAACATGGATGGACTTTGAAACCATTGTGAATAATCTGCTGTTGATCCCATCCAGTATACTCATTATCTCAGACATTACAGTTTTTATTTCTAGAAGTTGATTTTGGGTCTTTTAAAAATATCTTCCGCATCTCTACTTAACGTAGTCAATCCTTCCTTGAGCCTCTGAAGCTAGGGAACAGTTATAATGCTGTTTTAATGTCTTTGCCTGCTAATTCTAATATCTGCATCAGTTCTGAGTCAGTTTGTTTACCTTCCTCATTACGGGTCATATTTCCCAGTATGCCCAGTAAATTTTCATTAATTCCATTCACTGTGAATTTACCTTGCTGAGTGCTGGATATTTTTGTAGTCCCAATTCTTGAGTTTGTTCTGGGGCACAGTTGTTTGGAAACAATTTGATCCTTTCAAGTCTTTTTTTTTTTTTTTTTTTTTTAATTTGTTAGGCAGGACCAGGGCGGCATTTAGTCGAGAGCCAATTTTGCCCCACAACTGAGGCAAAATCCTTCTGAGTACTTTGCCTAATGACTTGTGAATTATAAGATTTCCAATCTGGCTAGCGGGAACAGGCACTATTCAGGCCCTGTATGAGTTCTTGTTACTGTTTGCGTAATACTTTCAGGTGGCTCCTTCCCTGACCTCGAACAGTTTCCTCACATTCATGTGCTGGTGAGGGGGACCCTCTGAAGATCTCTAGATTTTTGTTGTTGTCATTTTTCTGTCTGTGTGTAGCTCTCTCCTATCTAGTATTCTGTCTTGCAAACTCTAGCTGTCTTGGTCTCTCTGGACTCTAGCTTCAGCTCCTCACCTCAGGGAATCTTCGAGGCTCTACCCAGATTCCACCTTTCCATGCCACCATCTGGAAAATCTCTCAAGGCAGTAGGCTGGGCACTCACAGGGCTTACCTCATTTGTTCCCCATTTCGTCAGGCCTTATGTCCAATATCTCGAAAATGGCTATTTAAAAAAAATATTTTGTCTAGATTTTTAGTTGTTTCTGGTGGGTGGGTAAATTTGGCCCCTTTTACTCCATCTTGATAGGAAGTGGAAGTCCAAGCTCATGCTAAATTTAGCAAAAAAGTAGAATTAACTGGTTCACAAAACCACAGAAAGGAAGAAAGTATACTGGCCTTAAAGTTGACTGGATTTATTGACTCAAGTTTCACAAGAACACTTTCTCTTTCTCTCTCCCTCTGTCTGTCTGTCTCATTTCTACTTCTATATTTTGGCCACATTCCAGGGGAGGTCACAGCCGCTGTCAGCTCTAGAGCCCACCCTGACAGCCAGCATGCCAAGGACAAAGACAGAACTCCTTTTCCATCTCCCACTTGGATAATTCGGTGGAAGGAGGGGCCTGATTTGGATGTAACCCATGTCTATGCACCAACCACTAAGCCCTAGAGGGTATGTTAAAAGACTGACCCAAGAAGCAACAATGAAAAATGTATATCACCTACCCTACTATTGTACACATAGGTTTGGGCATTTGTAAGTATTTTCTCATAATAACTTCCTGTAAATTGCTGTGTCAAAGGTTTTAGACAAAGCTTTTTGCATATTGTCAACTGTTCCACTGAAAAGTTGATACCACTTTACCCTCCCACCCACAGTGGGTAATTGGTACATTTCCCCTCACCATTACCAACACCAGGTACTTTTTTTTTTTTTTTTCAGTGTTACAAAGCTGGCTGGTGAAAACAATTTATTTCACTGTTATTTTAATTTGCAGTTCTTTATTATTCCTGAAATCAAATGTTTTTCGTAGACATTCATTCAGACAGAGGGTATTTACTGAGTGCCCGCTATGTGACAGTCACTATTCTAGACACTAAAGGTATATTATCCTTTTGTATTTTTTATTTTGTGACTTTCCTATTATTTGGTCATTTTTCTACTGAGGCATTTGTCTTTTTCTTATTGATCTGTGAGAACTTCTTACGTACAGATGGCATCAACTCTGTCACACACATAGCAAAATTTTCAAACTTAAGTCATTTGTCTTTAATTTTGTTTTTTATAATATTTTGGTGTACAACTGTTTAATATGTCAAATCCTTTAGATCCCTGCCCTTGACATTGATGCAGTCTTGTCACTTTTACGCTGGTCCCATCTGGCATGTTAGCCAGTTTCTGTTTGAGATTCACCAAGTCATATGTAAAAATCAGCTCTCGGCATGTGCCCCTCCCAGAGCTTAATCTACTCTTGCTCCTTATAAGACTCCCGGGGCTGCAGGCAGTGATTCAAAACAGGTTTTCTCCCAAAAGGCTAATTAAGAGAGGGAAGACTTCTGCCGTGTTTACCAGGTTCATCACAGACTTGGGTTATAAAACAAATATTCTAGGTGATAATGTTATCTGCTTATCAATTTAAGAAAATCTATGAATAATGAGACTATTAAGTCAAATAACAACACATTTATTTTTCATTTAGGACTCTTTAAATTTTGATTTGCTCTGATCTGACAGCTGACATTTCCTGGCAGTCCCAGGAGAAAAGCAGGACAACAGCGTCCAAAAACGTAGGTTTGCAGGAGCTGCTTCTCTCATACAGGCTCATTTATCTGGAACAAATATCCTGCATATTCAGTGAAAGTAACAAACCGAAACATGAAGAATGTGGCTTCTTGGCTATGTTAGAAGGGGTCTTCTAGGCTCCAAATATACTTTTTTTTAATGTGTAAAATACACAAAACTTTCCTGCTATCGTTTGCTTGGCAAAGTTAGTGTCCAGTAAAACTTTCTGCAATGATAGAAATGTTCTATATCTGTGCTGTTCAAGATGGGAACCATTAGCCACATATGTGGCTACAGAGCTCTTGAAATGTGGCCAGTGAGGCTGAGAAAATAAATTTTAAATTTTTTATTACATTTCAATTAATTTAAGTTTAGATAGCCATGTGTGTAGGGTTACCAGATTTAGCAAATAAATACATAGGATGCTCAGTTAATTATTAATTTCAGATAAGCAACAGATCATTTTGTAGTTTAAGTATATCCCAAATATTGCATGGGACACATTTACACTACAAATTTATTCTTTATTTATCTGAAATTCAAATTTAACTAGGTGTCCTATATTTTATCTAGCAACCTTATATATGTGGCTAGTGTCTACCATATTGGACAGTGCAGGTTTGAAGAACTCACAAAGTTCTTCACAATTACTCAAAGACTCTTGCAGGATTAAATCAAGGAGGAAAAATGGTTATGGTCATATCCTGGCAAGAAAAAGTAGCCTGAATTCTGAAAGAAAGCCATTAGATGCCCGGGCCAGGACACCAAACCAATGAAATTCAATCCAACAATCGTTTATTGGAAGCCTTCTGTGTGCAGAAAACATACTCAGCTGTACATACCAGTATGGCTGTACAAATTGCTGAGACCAGTGTCCATTTGATTTGGTTGGTTCCTGTTCTGTACTGGGTGTTAACTACCTTGAATATCATCCCTGACTGTGAAGAAAACAAGGCAGGATGTCTGGAGATCCTCCTCTCCAGGCATTTACAACCTGATAGAACAACAGCTTTAAAAACAAACAAAATCAAGAAGCCCTTTAACAAAAGATAGATGCTAAGTGATATATACAAGGAAAACGCTGTGGGAATGTAAAGTGTCAGCCATGGAGGGAACCACAGGTGGATGAGGTTGTTTGCTCGGTTGTGGCGTTTTGTTTGTTTTGTTTTGCCAAGGTCTAATAAACTCATCTTCTTACCTTTTCTTCCTCAAGCTCGACACATTTTATGAACAAGACTTGTAGACCCCCATACGATTAAGTCAAGGTGGGCATACTGGTGCAGGTATACTCCAAGAAAAATTCCCCCACTTTCTGCAAAGACAGCCAATGGATCCCTCAGTCAGAAACGCCAAACCAGTGAAATGCTATTCAATGCAAAAAGACATGTGTAGAGTACCTACTCTGATTCTGGGCTATGGAGTTAAGTTTCCAGGTGTAGCAGTCCAGTTATTCTACTTCCTTAATTTCTGCAGTCGAGAAGAAAAACACAGACTTCTCCGTCAAGCCACAGACATAGCTGCCTTATATCAGGCCATCTAGGCCTGGCTCTGGCCCATCTCCACTGCGGAAAACTGACAGTCACACGATGGCCCTTTCTCCTCCCCTCCCCAAATCTCAGCTCCTAGAGGAAATCTAGGACAGTTGTCCGTCTGAAATTTGTCATGTCTGACATCATGACAGTTCAACATTTTCCCTAGATTTTGAACTCTGAATGTGGCTCACAGCTGCACGGCAGGTTATAGCAGCTGCAGGGTTGGCTGTTGGTGGTTCACAGCTGAGCTCCCTCTGAAGGGCCCTTGGCGAGGAAGCTGCCTTGGCCAAGGTTCCACCCCTCCCTGGGGCCACCAGCATCAAATGGCTGGTCACTGGGGATGTGAGGCCACACCTCGTTTTATTGGGGACAACTCTGCACCGTTATCCAGCCTCCACGGGCTCAGCTGAGGCCCCTGGTGCCACAGCATCGAAGTTCACCTCCCTCTGCCCAATTCTGCTTCCCTTACTGCCGTACACGTGTCATTCCTAAGAATACATTCCACCTCCAAAAAACACACACACAAAAACAAAATAACCCCAACACCCTGTATGCACGTCTCCATCTAGAAGTCTGTTTCAGGGGAGACTTACCGAAGACATAGGTTGTTGAAATATCTCTTAAGTAAACTTCCAGCTTCTTAGGACAAACTTCTCGCTTTGTTGAGACTGGCTTTTTCTATTGCTTGGGAAAAACATGGCCTGAACTGCCTTTTTCCAGACAGATGGGCAAACTTCGCAGAGGCGGGAGGCTGAGCAGTTTCTGGAATGAGAGGAACCTTCCAGTGTTGGTTATATTACATGGGACGAGCAGACAGGTGCCTGCAATTAATCTTCCTATTCCTCGGTAAAGTGCCAGGACCCAGCGAGATACACAGATTGCTAAATACCCCTGAGCTAATCCAATCCTGCCCAGCAAAATAGTCACTTATTACAGGGGAGGCCTCCCAAGAGCCAATTTCACGCTCTGCTGGGAATAACTACCTCCTCTTTCTTCCAGGAGACTTCTCACTTGTCCCTCTCCTGACTAACTTTTCTTGCAAGAATAAAAGCTGCTCTTTGTGGAGTCTTGGAAGTGGACTTTACCACCTCTGATTCACAGCCAGTTTCTCTTGTGGAATTTGACCAACATGTCTCTTATTGCCAGCTGTCACCCACTCATCTTTCCTCTGGCTTTGTGCCTTCTTTCGGCTTAGCTGCAAAGTGGGAAACGAGGGTGGAGTGGAGGGCAGGCGCTTACACGTATGGAGTTCCTACTGTGTACCAAGCACTGTGCTGGGCACTTCACATTATCTCATTAAACCTCACAATAAACCTGGAAGATATATAATATATATGTGTGTGTGTGTGTGTATATGTATATATATGTGTGTATGTATATTACACATACAATATATATGCTCTTCCCCCACCCTCCAAACACACACAACACCAAGGTTCAAAGAGTTACACAATTTAGCTCTTTAAGATGTGTAGCCTCTCCTCTTCAGGAAGTTATCAGTCTTAGCTAGGTTTCCGTATGATTGTGAAGCAGCGTCCTAGGCTAATTCTAATGCAACTTATGTCCGTATTGGTCAAACTTGGTCTGACAGTGGTCTGGAGGCAGATCTAGCCCTTCAATAACCCCTAATTTTACTCCTAAGTCCTTTACAGTCTAAACTGTCCTAATGCTGTAGGTCGGAGGAGGCATCAGAAACTGGGAGAACCTCCTACCAGCTGACCAACCTTCTTGTATATAACGGACTAATGAACTCATTTAACGAGTATTTACTGCACTGTTACTGCCTACCATGTGCAGGAAGCGTGGCTGGGGGATGCTGAGGCCCAGGAACGAAAAGCATGGACTCGGGTCAGACTGCTTGAGTGTGAATCCAGGTTCCATCACTTAGGAGCAGCGTGACCTATTGAAGATCCACTATACTAGATACTAGATATTAATCTACTATACTAGATATTGCTAACCTCTTGGGTCCTCAGGTTTTTCACTTGTAAAGTAGAGATAAAGCACCTATGTCATGGGGTGGTGGGTAGTTGTGAGGTTTAAATAGGATTGTCTGTGTAAAAACAGTCAGGATCCGGATTCAGGAAACACATGGTTCGGGAGGGGAGGTAAGATGTGTGTGTAAATAACAACATACATTTAGAAAGTGATGGACGCCATGATGGTAGAAATCATGCATGGTGAAATTTAGAGGAAGGAAAGATTACTCCTAGGTGAGGAAACCAGAGAAGACTTCTTGCATAAAATAGCATTCAAGGGGCTTCCCTGGTGGCGCAGTGGTTGAGAGTCCGCCTGCCGATGCAGGGGACACGGGTTCGTGCCCCGGTCTGGGAGAATCCCACATGCCGCAGAGCAGCTCGGCCCGTGGGCCATGGCCGCTGAGCCTGCGCGTCCGGAGCCTGTGCTCCGCAATGGGAGAGGCCACAGCAGTGAGAGGCCCGCGTACCGCAAAAACAACAACAACAACAAAAAATAACATTCAAGTTGATGATATTCACACTGACCAGTAATAAACCTGTGAGTGGCAACCCTCTTGTCAACCAGTAAGTACCATCTAAAGTTTAAAACAGCACCAAGGGACTTCCCTGGTGGCACAGTGGTTAAGAATCCACCTGCCAATGCAGGGGACACGGGTTCAAGCCCTGGTCCGGGAAGATCCCACATGCCGCGGAGCAACTAAGCCCATGCGCCACAACTACTGATCCCACACACCACAACTACTGAAGCCTGCACGCCTAGAGCCCGTGCTCTGCAACAAGAGAAGCCACTGCAATGAGAAGCCCACGCACCGCAATGAAGAGTAGCCCCCGCTCGCCTCAACTAGAGAAAGCCCACGTGCAGCAACGAAGACCCAACACAGCAAAAAAAAAAAAAAATCATTTTTAAAAAAAGCACCAAGTAACCGAGCCCTGGAATACAGCATCATGAGGCTGGGTGCCCAATGGGGATGATGATGTGCCTACGAGATCAGGAGAGGGTAACACATGTCCAACCCACAGATTCTGCTTTCCAGGCGGCTCCACAGGGTTATTCTGACCCAGGCAAGGTTTCTCCTGCCCAGGTGACTTTAGTCTGGGAAACACTCCAAATTAATGACTGTTGGCAAGAGTTTATAAAGTACACACCATGAGCCCTGAACAAAGGTATGGGAAAGGATATCAAAAAGAGAGAGACAGGGGGGCTTCCCTGGTGGCGCAGTGGTTAAGAATCCGCCTGCCAACGCAGGGGACACAGGTTCAAGCCCTGGTCCGGGAAGATCCCACAAGCTGCAGAGCAACTAAGCCCATGAGCCACAACTACTGAGCCCACGTGCCACAACTATGGAAGCCCGCATGCCTAGAGCCCGTGCTCTGCAACAAGAGAAGCCACTGCAATGAGAAGCCTGTGCACCACAATGAAGAGTAGCCCCCGCTCGCCACAACTAGAGAAAGCCTGTGTGCAGCAACAAAGACCCAAAGCAGCCAAAAATAAATAAATAAAATAAAATAAATAAATTTTTTAAAAAAATTTTTAAAAAGAGAGAGAGAGAGAAAGAGAAGAAGGAGAAGAAGAAGAAGGAGGAAAAGAAAAATGTGTGACCTCTCTTTCAGGGAGTTTATATGGTCTAGTTAGGAAGATAAGATTAACATACAAAATGGTTTTTATAACATTTATTGTTCTTTCTCCTGTTTAGAAAAGCAATACAATTTCACTGCAGAAAATTTAGAAAATTAAATAGAAGAAAAGCAAAACCATTCCAAATCTCATTACCCGAGATTAACCACAGTTAACAGCGTGAAGTGTGAAGTTTTCCAGCCCATCCTCCCCATGCCTGCAGACAGCGCACTGTCCCTACCCTCACCTCACACTTGCTCATGGGAGGGGGTTCCTGGGGATCATAAATCCTCCCGTTTCCTCTTTCCCTTCTGGAGATGTCTGCCTGGGAATGTGATTTGGCTTAAAGCACAGAGAAGGGTTTTTTTAAGCCTCTTCAGGCTCTCAGTGTAGCCATCGATCAACGACAGCTCTGTGGAGGATGATTCCCAGGCAGATGGGCCTCTTGTAAGGTGAGGACAAAGGAAGTGGCTGCCACAGCTCTGCACCAAAACTCTAAGGCTATTCCCACTTGGGTCAGAAAGCATCATGTTGTTTATGGGGAAATGGTTTCTTCTATAAGGCTGCTCCGGAGAGCACCGTACTGGAGAGTTAATATTAGTCGTGTGTGTGTGTGTGCGTGAGTGTGCTTGTGTGTGATTCTGGATGACTAGGAAGAAACCCTAATTCTGCATCTCTCAAGGTCAGTGAGAGCTTAAAAGGACGCAGGCCCACTTTGAGCGGACCTGCTTAAGGCAAGGCCCCCTGTGGTGGGCGTCTAGACTACAGGTCCTCAGCCAGGAGCCCCACGCAGTGTCGGATGGTACTGTGCTTACAACTGAAATTAGCATTCAACGGGAAACCATCAGGAAATACCGTATATACATTTTTTGGATTTTCAGCTTTTATTGAAAGAAAGAGAAAGAGAAAGAAAGAAAGAAGGGAGGGAAGGAGAAAAGGAAGGGAGGAGGGAAGGAAGGAAGGAAGGTCTGATAATCAAGGGCTCTTTTTTTTTAATTAAGGAAATTAGCCCTTTGGGTGTCATATTTTTTCCTGGTGTGCTGTCTTTTTAATTTTGGGGGGCTTTTAATTGTCATTTGTTTTTATTTCTGTGCAGGAATTTTAAATTATGTAGTCAAATTTATCAATCATTTCTTCTATGACTTCTGAATTTCATATCTTGCTCAGAAAGATTTTAGTCACCTGTATGAGTTTGAAAACCTGCCATAACAGAGTACCACAGACAGGGTGGCTTACACAACAGAAATTTATTTCCTCTCAGTTCTGGAGGCTGGAGGTCCAAATCAAGGTGTCGTCAGGGTTGGTTTCTTCTGAGGCCTCTCTCCTTGGCTTTAGACAGCTGTCTTCTCCCTGTGTCTTCTCTCTGTGCCTGTCTGTGTCCTAATCTCTTCTTACATGGACACCAGTCATATCGGATTAGGGCCCACTGCTATGACCTTATTTTAAATTTAATTACCTTCCCTATCTCCAAAAACAGTCACATTCTGAGATACTGGAGGTTAGGACTTCAACATATGAATTTTGAGGGAACATAATTCAGCCCCTAACATCATCCAAGATTATTTCCCTAAATTGTCCAACTGTTTTACTTTTATGGTTTTATTTTTAACATCCAAATATTTGATCCGTCTGGAATTTGTTTTGGTATAAGGAATGAGGTAGGGATCTAATTTTTTTCTAGATTGTAAGTTAAATGTTTCAACTCCATTTATTAATAATTTTACCCCCCAAATCTTGACATTCTATCTTTTTTTTTATTTTTTTAAATTTATTTATTTTATTTTTGGCTGCGTTGGGTCTTTGTTGCTGTGCACGGGCCTCCTCTAGTTGCGGCGAGCGGGGGCTACTCTTCATTGCGGTGCGCGGGCTTCTCATTGCAGTGGCTTCTCTTGTTGTGGAGCACGGGCTCTAGGCACGCGGGCTCAGCAGTTGTGGCCCACAGGCTCTAGAGCACGGGCTCAGTAGTTGTGGCACACGGGCTTAGTTGCTCTGTGGCATGTGGGATCTTCCCGGACCAGGGATTGAACCTGTGTTCCCTGCCTTGGCAGGCGGATTCTTAACCACTGCGCCAGCAGGGAAGCCCTCTACCTTTTTCTTATACACATTCTCATGTACATTTGGGTCTGTTTCTGGATACTATTTTATACCACTAATCTGTCAATTCCTGTGCCACTGGCAAACTTTTAATTATGGTAATTTTATAATATATTTCAATCCTCTAGGGCTAATCTTACCCTGTTATTTTTCCTTTTCAGAATTTTATCACAATTTTTGCACGCTTACCTTTCAGCATTTACTTTAGCATTGCCTTGTCTAGCTCTAGAAAAGTGCTGATGGCATTTTTGGGGGGTCAAATATATAGATGAATTTAAGAAGACTTTACATGTTTGTATAATTGGGACTCTACATGTCAATATCATTTCTTAGCATTGTTTACCCTTTTGTACTGTTTGACTTTTTAACCATGTACATGTCTTATTTTTTGAGACCAGGCAAAAGCGTCTTTCCATTCAAATAAAAAACAGAAAAAGTAAAAGAATGCAGCAGAGGTAAACAATGATTAGCAGAGATAAATTTATCTAAAGGAGCCATTTTGGAGCTCCTTAAATTCTCAACCCCACAATTACATCTTCTGTTTACGGTAAGTCTTGCTTTCTCACGGTTGGAGCAAACTAGATTCAGCAACGCATTTTGACACAGTCTGCACGCTGTACCAATGAGAAATGTTAGTTCTCCCCTCTGCCCCATCTCATCTGTGCAAATTCAAAAGAGATGCGCCTCTCTCAAAGGTTGTCCAGGCTGAGAGAGGCCGACGGTAGACGTAGCTGGTTTTCCCAACCCTCCCCGGCCACGGCCATCACTGTGTGACCGCACCCAGGAGAGTCAGCTTCCCAGCGACAAAGAAGCTGCTCCAGGACCTCCTGCAGCCTCACCAGCAATCGGCTGCTCTTGTCACACGAGCTCCAGCGTCCTGCCTGCCCTCCCGGCGCACAGCCCAGGCCCCGTGCGCCAGTGCCCCGGCCTATAGCGCAGGGACAAGGTGAATCCGGAGCCACACTTCTGAAGAGGCGGTTTCCAGCGTTGTTGCTTGGGTGCCAAGCGACGGCCTGCTAGCTCTCCCCTTTTCTTCCTTGCTTCGTGCATTCCCGTTCCGCACACGTGTGGGAGGATCCTTTTGAAACGCAAGTCAGCACCATGTCACTCCTGTGCTCACAGCCCTCCGCTGACCTGCACCCTCGCCCAGAGTGAGAACCCGAGTCCTCACAGTGGCCGACTTCTGGCTCCACGTGATGGCGTCCGCCCACCCCAATGCCTGTGACCTCGCCTCCAGCTGCTCTCCCTGCTCTTCACTCTCCTCCAGCCACACTGGCCTCCTCGCTGTCCCCTTAGCGCCCGGAGCCCCCTCACCTCAGACGGCCCCACGGGCCAGTCCCGCACCTCCTTCAGATCTTTACGCAAATGTCACCATCTCAGGGAGTCGTTTTCTGGTCACCCTACCTAACACTGTAAGCCCTGTGCTCCCCACCCCCGTTCCTGACTTTATTTTCCTTGCCAGAAACAACAGCATACTTAAGTTTCTTAATTAGCATCCGTCTCCCCTCACTAGAGTGTAGGCAGGGATCTTCGTCTGTTTGGTTGAGCGCTGTAGTCCCAGAGCCTAGCACAGTGCCTGCTGTAAAGGTGTTCACAGGCTCACAGACGTCTGCTGAATGAATGAACCAGTGACGAATCCCTCTGAGCTGGCATCAAGGAGATCCACCATCTCCCATCTCCCCAGAGCCACCCAGGCTTTGGAGTCCCTGGCTCTGGCTCACAGAGTAAGAGCTTCACTTTCATGGAGCCATTCGACTGAGATCTGGGACACCTAGAGACACAGCTCCCCTTAGTTTTTCAAGGAAACTGCCTTGTTTGCAGAGTGAATAATTAAGATCTCTTCAAAGATAAACCAAATCTAATTTTGCCTATAGTCAAACCTTCCTTGTTTAATAGGAAGGAAGCTCTGCCAGGCACGATGCATTTATTCATTGTGCATTTATTGTAATTTGATGCGTAGCATTACTGAAATAAATCTGTTTTCTAGTTCCCTTAGTCAGGGGAGAGAGGGTGCTCAGATATTCATTTATTGAGTGCCAACCAGAGCCAGGATCTTATACGGCGCTGGAGATAACTCCCGCCTTCATGAAACTCACGGTCTCCTGGGGGAGACACACAATAAACTGACTAGTAAACATACAGTTACAAACTGGAAAAAGGACTATGAAGGTAACAGAGACAATACTGTGACAATGATAATGGAGATGGACCCTCTTCGATACGGGCAAGGAAGGCCTGTCTGAGGAGAAAGTATTTAAGCTGAAATTTGAGG
Organism: Monodon monoceros; assembly: GCF_005190385.1. NCBI lineage: Eukaryota > Metazoa > Chordata > Mammalia > Artiodactyla > Monodontidae > Monodon > Monodon monoceros. The sequence goes on from NW_021703783.1 coordinate 2,324,839, forward strand.
GTGAGAAGAGTCAGCCACAGCACACGCGGACACGGAGATCTGGTGTGTTCTCAGAGCTGACAGGAGGCCGAGGCAGCTGGAGCAAAGCGAACGACAAGAAGAAGGCCTCGAGGATGTTGAGGATGTTGGCAAGATGAGGCCAGACCGTGGATCCCCTTGCAGGTCTCTGTGCACCGTGCAACCACTGAGGAGTTATTAAGAGGGTGATGACCTAATCCAACTTGCTTCGTTACAAACTCACTCTGACTATTGTATGAGTATGGCAGCTACCAGCCACACGCAGCCACTGAGCACTTGAACACGGCACGTCAGAGCTGAGGTGCACTGTGAGTGTACAGTATGCATGGTCTGGTGTATTTAAAATGACATTAAAAATGTAAAGTACCTCATTAATAATTTTTATATTGATTACACATTGAAATGATATTGTGAATATATTAGGTTAATAGAATGTATGATTTAAATTAATTTCACCAGTTTTGTTTTGTTTTAGTTTAAAGTGGCTCCTGGAAAAATTTTGATTACACACGTGGTCATATTCTATTTCTGTGGATACTGCTGCTCTTGCTGTTTACGAAAAACATATTTGAGGGACTTCCCTAGTGGTCTAGTGGTTAGGATTCGGTGCGTTCACGGCTGTGGTCCGGGTTCAATCCCCGGTTGGGGAACTGAGATCCCGCAAGCTGTGCAGTGTGGACAAAGAGAAAAAGAAAAGCAGATTTGCGAGGGAGCAAGGGGGGAAGTGAGATGACCAGTGATGAGGCTCTTGCTGGAATTTAGAAACGATGGACTAGTTATCATGATGGCGAGGGTGTTAGCATGGAAAATGGAGAGAAGTATCAATAAATACATTTGAGGTCTGCTTTTTGGTGGTGGTGGGGGGTGGATCTGTAGGATTTACTGATGAATCAAGGATGACTCCCACATTTCTGACTTGAGCAGCAGGTTACATGGAAGTGCTGTTACTGGGATGAGTAAAACCAGCGGAGGGGTGGGAAGGGAATCCCAAGCCCAGTGTTGGACATACTGAGATAGCCCCTCCCCAAGGAGGTGTCAAGCTGGCAGCTCTGAGGCCGGAGCTCAGAGGAGAGGTTTGGACTAGACTACAGAGAAAATTTTGAGCACATAAGAGGTACATGGGGTTAGGAAGATGGTGTAGAGAAAAAGAGAAGAGGGCTGGAGCACGGGACCCTGGTGGGCCAGTTAGTTCATGCGCCATAAAGACAAGGGCCCCCAAAGCGAGCAAAGGAACAGAAACCTAAGAGGGACACAGGGGAGTCGTGGTGCCACCGAACAAAGGGAGGAGCCTGAGAAAGAGCGTTCCCAGCGCTGACAACTAGCCAGCAAGTCCAACGGAGAAGCACCAACAGAGTCCACAGGTCCCGGCTACGTGGGGCCGGATCCAGCGCTGAACCCGACGAGGCCACTTGTCGGCGCAGGAAGGCAGGGAGATGGTGGCAGACGGAGGGGCAGTCTGCGGTGAAGACTTAACCCTTCCAAGAGGTTTGGGTCGAGGAGGGCACCCGGAGAGAGAAGAAGAGTGCGGAAACGGTGATAGCCGGGTGGGATTAAGGACACGGGACGGGACAGGCATGAGCATAGGGACATAGCCCTCCAGTGGTGGAGGAGAGGAGATGGGCCACGGGGGCAGGAAGCTCCAGCCTCCGGGCTCCTCCCTGCCTGCGGCGCTTTCAAGGCCTAGTTTCGATTTGTAATTTTGTGTTCTTTTTCTTAAAGAGGGCCCCCAAGTTACATAGACTGCGGGCTGCACAAAACCTGGCTCCTCTACACCCCTGCCCCCAGCATGGAGGGACTGACTTTTGATAAGAGGAGAGATGGCCCAGGTTTTCTCGAACTTCAGTGATGACAATAAATGAAAAAAGCCTCAAGACATGAAACATTTTTTCAGAGGGACCCAGGAATTTTGGTCCCCAGCTTGAGAGTCACTGACGTGCTGGAGGCGTTCACACACCGGACTCGGGACGGGAACCCGAGGCCAGGCTGGCTTCACGGAGTGTGGCCTGCGTGGCCTCAGAGGCTCAGAAGGACCCCGGCTCGGTGTAGTGGCCTGCTGTCACCACCTTCAAGTTCCTCATAGTATCTGAACAAGGGGCTGCACATTTTCACTCTGTACTGGGCCCTGCAAGTTATGCACGGGTCCCGGCCAAATGTTGATATTTGACTTTTTGAAAATTGAGATACAATTCACATGCTGTAATCCCTGACCCAGTGGTACCTCCGTTTCCTCATCTTCAAGTCACCGGGATGAACCCCCTCTGAGGTGGGTGATGGGACAACGAATGTGGGTTCCGTGGGCTCCTCCGACCAGGTGACTCTTCCCACAGAGTAAGCCCTCGGCTGCGTCTGGGGCATCACTGCTCAGCGTGCCCTGGTTTCCCGCAGCTGAGGCTTTCTGTTCTCAACCCCACCGATGGGATTTTTTTCTTCGTTTTTCCACCAACAGCCTTTTCCAAATGAGGGTTAAATACATCGATCACATCATTCTCTCTCCCAAGCTGTCTCTGCTAGGGCTTGGGTCCATTAGTGACTGCCCCATGCAAGAGGTACAAGCAGATGCAGACGCAGGACTGGACTGGGCAGAGCTAGTGCTTTCCATCCCCTTTCTCCTATGAGGGGGCCTGAGACAACAGATCGGCAGAGTTAGCGAGAGAAGGAAAAAGAGAGGCAGGTCTGTTTCTGGCGTTTGCAGGGCTCAAGGCACAAATACAGACAAAGAAACACACAACAGAGTTAATATTTAAAGTTTAAAACTTAGGCTAACAAGCTGTTAAAATCTTATATCCTTCTACTTTGACAAACATATTTTCATAACGCTGGCCTGGTTTAAATTTGGAGTTTTTGCTGGAACGTGACAGTGTGAAGTGAGCCGGCCTCCAGTCCGCTCCACGTCTCTCCCCATTCGTGGCTGAAAACGTTTTGGAGGCGATGGAGCAGTAGCCACAGAGGGACGGAAGGCACTGGGGACAGAGAACTTCCAAATCTTGCCCTTGAGCCAAGCTGGGCTTGTGAGCATGTCCTGGTTTTATGATCACGATGGGGATTCAGTCCTCAGTATCGGGGAAGATGCAGGAAAGCTGGGGTCAGCTGAGGACAGCGCTCAGGTTCACGCCGTCACCCGCGCCCTGCACACCTTGGGGTTTGCTCCCCAGCCTCTCAAGGTCCTCTCCGTGAATGACTGCCCGGCAGTACCAGGTGCCTTCCCATGGGCTTGATGAGCGCAGCAAAGGTGCACGTAGAGAAGGAAAGGCGCGGCAGGAGGTCTTGAAGGACGGGTCCCCAGACGCCGTGTTTTCCAGCCTTTCCGCAGCTGATCTCAGCCTGTGTCCTTGACAAGAACAGGATGAGGTGCTTGCTCTCACACAGGAGGTGCGGGAGTTGGGGGACTAGACGCGGATGTCCACAGGAAGTCGTGGTGAGGAGAGCAGACCTCGGATGGATGTCCGAGGTCTCCCCCCCGAGAAGGATAAGCTTCAGCCTTATGTGAGGCCACCACGGTCACCAGCACGACGGTAAACGGAATTTAGCCGAGCACCTGGTAGCTGGCTTGCTTTCCAGTATTTATGTCAGAGATAATGAGCAGGAGGCGGAGCTGCCAGGTGGAAAGAACCTTCCTGAGAATAAAGCCAAGACAGAAGAAAACGGAGTCCACAGACTCAGGGAGACAGCGGAGGCGAGCAACCCATCTGATGACGGGGGACCCAGCCTTGCCAAAGATGAGAACTTGACCATCTTGGCTATAGGCCAAGAAACTGCTTCTCTGCTTTTTTTTTTTTTTTTTTTTTTGGTTCGCGGGTCTCTCACTGCTGTGGCCTCTCCCGTTGCGGAGCACAGGCTCCGGACGCGCAGGCTCAACGGCCATGGCTCACAGGCCCAGCCGCTCCGCGGCATGTGGGATCTTCCCGGACCGGGGCACGAACCCGTGTCCCCTGCATCGGCAGGCGGACTCTCAACCACTGCGCCACCAGGGAAGCCCTAGACACATAACTTTGAACAAGAACCGATCAACATTCTCCGGGGATCTGTACAAGCACGTGACCAGAAGAAGCCACTCCTTCTAACTCCACTCCTCTTAACTACCACCCAACTACCATCACCACACTCTGTCCGTTCCCACAACATACACACACCAACCACTGCCTGAAATTCTCCAGTGTGGAGAGCAAAGAAGCAAAGAAAGCCATATGTATGTCCACCAACCAACTGACAGACTGTTTTTGCTACTGACTCCCAGGGTAAAGGGCGTAATGACATGATCACACACAAATACTTACTGAGTTCCTACTAGGTGTAAGGCATTAGGATAAATACTGTGGCAGGTTCAGGGGAGTGGAAAACACTGGTCCTTCCTTCAAAGCGTTTATAAAGTTAATCGGGAGATAAAGCCTAAATAGTGTATATAGAAAGTTTAAAAAAAAATACAAGTGTTTGGGAAACAGTTTGGCAGTGCCTAAAACAGTTAAACATGGAGTTACCATTTGATTCTACTCCTAGGTATATACCCAAGTTTTGTCCACACAAAACTTGTATATGAATGTTCTGTTCACATCAGTACTATTCACAATAGGCAAAAGGTAGAAACAACCCAAATGTCTCTCAACTGAGGAATGGATAAACAAAATATGGTATATCCATACAATGGAATACTATTCAGCCATAACAAGGAATAAAGTATTATGGAACAATAAAAAATATATATCTAGTCTCTGTCCCTGGTTCCTGGCACAGAGCTCCTAAAACCCTTGGAATTTCCTAAGTAATAGGAGAGTCTTTTGTTATGCATAACAAGCCCCTTTCAACCACACCTGAGTTTACGCTAATGAGTTGACTCTTGGTGGGCCCCTAGAAGGCTTCAGGTTGGGAGCTGGTTGCAAGAAAGACCAATCCATGATTAGAAAGTTGGACCTTTCAGCTCCATCCCCAACATCCAGGGAGGGAAGAGGGGCAGGAGATTGAGTTCAATCACCAATGGCTATTGATTTAATCAACCATGTAATGAAACTCCATAGAACCCCCTAAATAATGGGGCTCAGAGAGCTTCTGGGTTGATGAACACATCAAAGTGCTGAGAGGGTGGTGTGCCCTGAGAAGGCTTCAGGCTCTGGGCCTCCCCTCACCATGCTTGGCCCCATACACCTCTTCCATTGCCTGGTCCTGAGCTGGAGCCTTTATAATAAACTGGTTACTCTAAGTGAAGTGTTTTCCTCAGTTCTGTGAGTCGGAGTCATTCTAGCAAATTATCAAACTTAAGGGGGAAGTGGTCATGGGAATACCTGAATTTGTAGTTTCCTGGGCAGAAATGTGGGTAGCCTGAGCACCCCATTTGCAGTTGGTGTCTGAAGTGGGAGCAGTCTTGTGGGATTGAGCCCTTAATCTGTGGGGTCTGGGGCTCACTCCAGGAGTTAGTGGAAAAACGGAATTGAATTGTAGGGCACCCAGCTGGTGGCAAAGAATTGGCCGGTGTCAGGAAGAAAGAACTCAAAAGTACTGACACAGGGTACAACATGGATGAACCCGGAAGCCATTATGCTAAGTGAAAGAATCCAGACACAAAAGGTCACGTATGGTATGATTCCATTCATACTAAGTGTCCAGAATGGGCCCGTTTCTAGAGACAGAAAGCAGATAGTGGTCCGTGGGGACGTGGAGGAGGGGAGAGCTGGCGGTTAGTGGATACGGGTTTCTGTTTGGAGTGATGAAAAGGTTTGGGCGTGAGATGGTGGGGATGATTGTACAACTTTGTGACTATACTGAAACCACTGAATTGTACACCTTAAAAACAAATTAGTAAATAAACCTTTGATTAAAAAAGCAAAAGAAAGGCGTGTAACCCAGCTACACAGGAGAAGCTATCACACTGGCGGCCCCTGCACAAAACAATGCGCTGTGAGGAGCTATAACGACAGGCAGGAGAGATGACAGCTTCCGGTCAACTGGAAGTGACTTCAGAATAGCTGATTCCATAACAGTGGCTGTTTCCAGGCTATTGCTTTTGCTTAGCCTAATACAGAAACCAAGTATTTCTATCTTAACCACACAGCCAAATCCTTCCTTGCTGACTCTTAACATTTATTTTCTTCTCATCTTATATCGCTGGTCACAAGAAATCATTTGTTATCTTTGACTAAAAAAAAAAAAAAGAAGAAGAGATATCAAAAGACTAAGGTTGCTGTATTAGCCTGTGTTCTTCCTGGAAAGCAAGGATTGAGACCAAGGCTTGAGTAAAAGCATTGGAGCTGGCGGGGGCTAGGTGGGCAGTAATCTCATGGAACTGGGGAAAGTAAAACAGGAAAGGAGGGAAAACCGGTACAAAGGTGTGTTTTCATAAGGGTTGTTGTAGGAAACTGAGTCTCCGTCTCTTTAGAACTTTCTGAGGAGCCATGTTGAATGGCCTCAGAATTATCCACCCTAGATTGGGAAGGACTGGTTCTTGATCCCATTGGTCAAGGTTCTCCCCACAGGAAGCTGACTCCCCTGCACTTCTGGGTTGTGAGTGCGTGAGTGCTGAGTGGATTCTGCAGGTATCCCTCACCTCAGTCTCTGAGTTCTGGGGCAGAATACAAGAACTGCGCCCAAGAAAAGTTGGTGGTTTCTCCATGGGACTTACACCATTGGCTCCCCTGGGTCTCAGGACTTCAGATTTGGACTCGAGCTGCATCACCAGCTCTCCGTGGCCTCCATCTTGCTGACAGCAGATTGTGAGACTTCTCAGCCTGACGCTGCATTAGAGGACATTGGATGTATGTAAAATCATGCCTAACGTAGATGCTTGACCTGACATTAAGAGAGTCATAATGAGCTGTGCAGCTACCGAGAGATCATAGGAGCCCCTTCCTTGGTCTCCTAGACTGTTCCTCTGGGGACAGCTAAGTACCATGTTGTGAGGACACTCAAGCAGCCCTACAGAGAAAACCTAAGAAGATCTAAGGCTTCCTGCCAACAGCCAGCACCAATTTTCTGAGAAGGTGTAGCTACAGAGAAGGTTTAGTCTAGGAAATAAGCCCTCACCAAACACTGTGAAAAATAAGTTTATGTAGTTTGTGAGAAAAAATGTTGGGAGGCTGGAGCAAAAGGTAGCCAATTAATAATTTTTAAAAAATTATAACACCTTAACTTTACACAGTGTTAATGTCAAATACATTTCAATTTAAAAATGCATACAAAGGGATTTCCCTGGTGGCACAGTGGTTAAGAATCCGCCTGCCAATGCAGGGGACACGGGTTCGATCCCTGGTCCAGGAGGATCCCACATGCCATGGAGCAACTAAGCCCACGTGCCACAACTACTGAGCCTGTGCTCTAGAGCCCACAAGCCACAACTACTGAGCCCTCATGCCACAACTACTGAAGCCCACGCACCTAGAGCCTATGCTCCGCAACAAGAGAAGCCACCACAATGAGAAGCTCGAGCACCACAACGAAGAGTAGCCCCCGCTCGCCGCAACTAGAGAAGGCCCGCACGCAACAACGAAGACCCAACGCAGCCAAAAATGAATAAATAAAATAAATAAAAATTTTTTAAATGTGTGAAAAAAATATAGGCAATGAAAGTTAAGAGTTCAATACAAGATGGAATTGTTTCAGGCTGAAGAAGTAGGGAATCATGAAAGAGGCAAAGCTTAGACTTGTAATATCAACATAGCGCCATATAATATCTGGTTTCATTATTGTATTTACTTAAATATATTTTGTTTATATACTGCTTACAATTTAAGTAATTCTCACTTTCCTTATCTTAGCAGGAAACTTAAAAACATGTAAACATAAAAGAAAATAAGACTGAGGAAAGATAGTCTTTTCAGCAAATGGTGCTGGGAAAACTAGATATTCACATGCATGAAGTTGGATCCTTACTTCACACCATACACAAAAACTAACTTGAAATGGATGAAAGACCTAAACATATGTACTAAAACTATAATGCTCTTAGAAGAAAACACAGGGAAAATTTTCATGACATTGGATTCAGCAATGATTTGGCACCTGACAACAAAAGTACAGGCAAGAAAAGAAAAAGTAAATAAATTGGACTTGATCAAAATTCAAAACATTTGTGCATCCAAGAATACTACCAAGAGAGTGAAAAGACAGCCTATAGAAAGGGGGAAAATATTTGCAAATCATATATCAGATAAGGAATTAGTATCCAGAATATACAAAGAACTCCTACATTTCAATAACCAAAAAAAACACACGACTCAATACAAAAATGGGCAAAAGACTTGCATAGACATCTCTTCAAAGCAGATATTCAGATGGGCAATAAGCACATAAAAAGATGCTCAACATCACCAGTCATTAGGAAAAAGCAAATCACGACCACAATGAGATACCATTTCACATCCATTAGAATGGCTATTATACATATTTTTTTTAAAAAACGCAAGTGACAAATGTTGGTAAGGATGTGGAGAAATTGAAACCCTAGTGCACTGCTGATGGGAATGTAAAATAGTGCATCCACTATGGAAAACAGTTTGACAGTTCCTCAAAAGCTAAACACAGTATTACCATATGATCTAGCAATTCTACTTCTGGGTATATACCCAAAGGAATTGAAAGCAGGAACTGAGATATTTTACACCCATGTCCACAGAAGAATCATTCACCACAGTCAAAAGGTAGACACAACCACAAGTTCCAAGGATGAATGGATAAAAAAAAAGTGGTCCATCCACGCATTGGAATATTATTCAGTCCTAAAAAGGAAGGAAATTCTGACGCACGCTACAACATGGATGCACCTTGAAGACATTATACTATGTGAACTAAGACAGACACAAAAGAACAAATACCGTATGATTCTGCTTATATGAGGTACCTAGAATAGGCACATTCATAGGGACAGAAAGCAGATCCAAGGTTACCAAGGTCTGGGGCGGGAGGTATGTGGTTATTGTTTAGTGGGTACAGAGTTTCTGCACGGGGTCACAAAAAAGTTTTGGAAACAGATATTGGTGATGGTTGCACAACACTGTGAATGTAATTAATTACCACTGAATTACACATTAAAAATGGTTAAAATGGTAAATTTTACGTTACGTGTATTTTACCACAATAAAAAAAAAGTGCCAAAAGGGAGGGAGGAAGGAAGGAACAGAATGACGTCGAAAGTTCTTCAAAGGGACCCCTTCAGCAACATCCAGGGCAAACTGGTAACGTCTTAAATTAATAAAACAATTTTTAGGGGCCTCTGGAATAGGCAACAAGGCAAACTGGATGAGCAGGACAGGTGACTGTCACCTGTGTGTCAAGTGGGGCATCTATAGCTGCCGTGCCTGGTAGTGACAACGCTTTGAGAAAAGCAGCTTCAGGTTGGGCGGCTGGCGAGGGTCACTCTGAAATCGAACCCCTTCGAGGTGGAGCTTTCCTCTTGACCTCTCTGTTTGGATGCTCTTTTGTTGCAGTGAGCCAAGACCAAGGCCAGATCCCCACCTGGCAGCCAGGATTCAGGAGTGTCTCTTCAGCTTCTGCCACCGGCTGCGATTGATCCTGCTGTACTATCTTTGCTTTTAAAACGTCAGTCTTTGAGCCCTTCTAGGCACTTTTTGCCAGAGGTGCTGAATGGGCTTCAGAACCGTTGTTCTTGTTCTTCCTGTTTCGCACCTGCTATTGTGACTGCCCTCCGAGAGTCACAGCAAATGGGCCTTCCTTGCAGTTTCCTTTGACCGGGGCGTACGACCTGCTCCAGCTGGTGTGCGGCCAGGAATCCAGGCGTTCTCTCCACTCTCTTCCGCATTCTGCCTTCAGACTCTCTTTGTTGGACACAAGAAGTGCCTGTCCTCACAGCCACCACACGTCCAGCCCCGTGGTGGGCATTCCTGCATGTGGCACTATTTCCCCTGAGAACTTCCTGCTCGCTCTCTTCCGTGATTCTTCAAGGCTTTGTCTTTCGTATCCTGTGGGGGGATTTAGCTCTCTCTTTCAAAGGCTTACGCTGGGCAGCATCAGATCTATGACTATTTTCAGAGAACTGTGTACATGGGAAAAAGTCTGAGAAACGTTCTCTTAAGTGCTCTCTTGATGAAATTTAATTTTGACATTTTGCCACATGAAAGTTTTTTTTTTAATTGTGGTAAAATACACCAAACATAAAATTTACCATCTTAAGCATTGTTTTTGTTTTTGTTTTTTTGTTTTTGCGGTACGCGGGCCTCTCGCTGCCGTGGCCTCTGCCGCTGTGGAGCACAGGCTTCGGACGCGCATGCTCAGCAGCCATGGCTCACGGGCCCAGCCGCTCCGCGGCATGTGGGATCTTCCCGGACCGGGGCACGGACCCGTGTCCCCTGCATCGGCAGGCGGACTCTCAACCACTGCGTCACCAGGGAAGCCCCATCTTAAGCATTTTTAAGTGTGCAGTTCAGTAGTGTTGAGTATATTCACATTTTTGTGCAACCAACCCCCAGAACCCTTTTCGTCTTGTAAAACTGAAACTCTGTCCCAATTAAACAGAAACTCCCCTTCCCCCTCCTCCACCCAGCCCCTCGTACCACCACTCTACTTTCAGTCTCTGTGAATCTGACTAGTCTGTGCCTCATGTAAGTGGAATCGTGCAATATTTGTCTTTTGGTGTCTGGCTTATTTCATTTAGCATAACACTTTCAAGGTTCATCCACGTTGTAGCATGTGTAAGAATCTCCTTCCTTTTTAAGGCTGAATAATATTCCATTGTGCATATACACCACATTTTGCTTATCTATTTATCCGTTGATGGATTTTGGGTTGTTTCCACCTTTTGGCTGTCATGAACAATGCTGCTATGAACGTGGTTGTATAAATACTTTTCATTGCTTTTGGGTATATACCCAGAAGCAGGATTGCTGGATCATATGGTAATTCTATTTTTAATTTTTTTTAGGAACTGCTATACTGTTACATAAAAGTTTTAGAGGATAACAAAGTCACCCAGAAGTGATCAATGGAGGAGACTGGATTAAAGTAATGCAAGATGATATCTTTGGCATCTTTAAAATTCATCATCAATATTTTCTTTGTCCTTGGCTTTTCCTTAGACCCATCTCTTGCCTTTCATTTTAGCCTACGGAGTGAAGATGGTACAGTTCTCTGAGTACCCGAGGCCTCTGGTAACAGTCTCAGTTTGTTGGAGAGTGCCTTTGGGATCCACACCAGAGGAGGAAGGAAGAGTGAGTAGAAGGAGGAGTTGAGCTGCCATGCAGGCGTGATGGCAGGTGTGACGGCAGCCTCACCCAGCCCCACAGGGAGCTCAGGCTCCAGAATGGCTCATCATGTAATTCCATGTCGGGCCGAAACAGCGGAGTCTTTATCCTTCCTTGGTCACTGAATATGGGCTGCCTTGGAAAGGACACAATGTTGAGCTAGGGAACCCTTTGCAGCTGAGACGGGTTCTGGAGCCAGCAGCTGTCAGCCACATTCCAGCAGCTGGGGCCACACGTCCATCCTTGAAGGGGAGTTGTGCAGCAGATCACCATGTCCACCACAGTAGTTTCTGGGAAAGACTACTGAGGAAAGCTTCAGAAGTACAGAAGGTCATGGTCCACAGGCACCAGCAGGAATGTGGCCATGCTACCATATGATATCACTTATATGTGGAATCTAAAATATGACACAAATGAACTTATCTATAAAACAGACCCACAGACATAGAGAACAGACTTGTGCTTGCCAAGCAGGGAGTGAAGGGGTTGGAGGAGGGAAGGATTGGGAGTTTGGGATTAGCAGATGAAAACTATTATACATAGAATGGATAAAAAACAAGGTCTTACTGTATAGCACAGGGAGCTATGTTCAATATCCTGTGATAAACCAGAATGGAAAAGACTATGAAAAAGAATGGATATATGTATGTATAACTGAGCCACTCTGCTGTGCAGAAGAAATGAATGCAACGTTGTGCATCCCCTCTACTTCAATAGAAAATGTGGCCGTGTTAGTACAGAGCAGGTCATTCGCTGTGAGTGGGAGGGTCTGTGTGTGGTGGTGAAGAGCACAGACCACCTGGGTGGGAATCCTTGGTTCTGTCCTTCCCAGCTGGGTGACCTTGGTCAGGTTCTTAACATCCCTGTGCTTTAGTTTCCTCCCGTGACGAGGGGTCATACTAGAATCTGTCTCATATAAGCGCTTACCATCGTGTCACACCCATAACAGGCACCGTATGTGTAACTGTTTTCACAGATATATGGAGTTTCATGAAAGCTCTGAAAGAAGATAGGGGCTTTAGAACCTATAGAATCCACGGTAAACTGGAAGGAAGGTGAGGATTCAGAGAGCTAGGTGCAAAGTGAGCAATGAAAACGAACAAGGCAGGGACTTCCCTGGTGGTGCAGTGGTTAAGAATCTGCCTGCCACTGCAGGGGACACGGGTTCGAGCCGTGGTCCGGGAAGATCCCACATGCCACGGAGCAACTAAGCCCGAGAGCCACAACTACTGAGCCTGCGCTCTAGAGCCCACCAGCCACAACTACTAAAGCCTACTTGCCACAGCTACCAAAGCCCATGCGCCTAGAGCCCGTGCTCTGCAACGAGAGGCCACCACAATGAGAAGCCTGTGCACTGCAATGAAGAGTAGCCCCTGCTCACCACAACTAGAGAAAGCCCGCGCGCAGCAACAAAGACCCAACGCAGCCAAAAATTAATTAATTAATTAAAAAATGAACAAGGCAGCACAGCACTAATGAGAAATGAGACACACAGAGAAAATAATAAAAATGGCTGGGAAAAGACTGTCCAAGTGAACCTGAAAATCAAAGGGCAACAAATTAAACAATTTGAAAACAAAAACACGACAGGGAGTTGGTTCTCTGAATATTTAAAGGATGTTACTTGTAGCAAAATTGTGACTCCCACTCCCTTTCCTCTTTCCAGTCGCCCCACTACTTTTCATCTTCCTCCTCAAGACCCAACCCCTAGTGACCCGTTCCAGGAACTGCCCCTGTAAGGCACATCTACTACAAGCACAAATGTAGCAGGACTTGGATGCTGCCATGAAGCAGGTTAAGAAGATGACACAAGAAGACCGATACACAATGTGTATAAAAGTCAAAATATTTCAAGCCAGAACATAAAGCAAAACAAAAGAAAAAAAAATGAGAGCGCCTTCATACACTTGACTGACAAATGATCTTTCATTTTTCTGACTTGAGTGGAGTCCTGCACCACCCCATGCACGTGAGTTGGACGTCTCCCCCAGACCTCTCCCCCTGCTTCGCTCAGGATCGTAGGAGTCTGCAGAGCTAAGTCCACCCAAATCTGCGAGAAGGGCCTCCTCTGGGCTAAGTGTGGTCTGAGTTCTGGTGTGTGTGTGTTCGGCGTTGTATTGGATACTGGATTTCCCCCCGACTTCCCAGCACATCTTAGAAAAGCAGCTAAGCCCCTGAGAAAACTCCGGACGAAAGGAGAGAGCATGCAGGGATCCCCACGCTCAGAGCCCCCCTTTAGCCACCACGCCAACAACGGAGCATTACTCTCCTCCCTCAGTCAGCAGGACGCATTGTTCTCGGGCTGCAACACGAGTGGGATAAACAGCAGCTGTGAGGCCCCTGCCCCTCCGCCTCGGAGGCCCAGCTGCGGAATGTGAGAAGCCCCGCCTCAGTACAGCCGGTTCTGACAGCTCTCCAAAGACAGAGTTCATGGAGATGGGGACATCAGACCACTCGTTACACACAAAATATCACCTGCAAGGAAGCAGTAAGAGGAGGCTGAGAAGTCACAGTAGCCGTTAGCACTAATATCTTCCTATATTCTGCATGTGCAATAACTAGAGAAACAACATAGTTTTGCCTAATTTATGTAAATATATTTGCATCTGCCAAGCCTTATGTAATCTCTGAGTCAATTTTCAAGTTTTTCTTAACTTCTATGGTGCTTTCCTGCACCGCCATCCCTCGGATTCTTTAGATACGTAGTGAATTTGCACTTTCCAGGGTAGGTACGCTCTCTGAAGTCGCTGCAGGTTAGGGCCCTGCATGTCTCTGGCCACATTTTCGTCGACTGAAGTCATTACCACTGAACTTAGGGCCCACAGAACATAACTTGTGCTCACCGGGAGCGCTAGTTTCTCTGTGAGGCACAGCGCAGGCTTTGCACTTAAGACCACGAGGCAGCACTTCAGCACTGTGCCTGGAGGCCAGTGTCTACAGCAAAAACACCAAGAAAAAACACAAAACTGCAAAAATGTGGCACAGCGTGGACCTCTTGTTTAAGAGTGAATAAGACACTTGTTTCCAAAAGGAGCAGAACCAAGAAGGAGAGCATTGCTTCCACCCACCAGAGCTGGGAACACGCGGGCGCTTGGACAGCTCTGCGTGTGTCTGCATGTCCTCAGAAGCCCTGCCAGCTCTGACTCTGGGGTTACAAATACATTTTAGCAAGTAGACAAATTCACAAATACAGAATCCTGTAACCGTACAAAGTAGAGAATGCGAATGTTTTGTGGGTGAAATCTTGCATGTAATCAGAAATCAAGAAAGCGTGGTTCTTCAGCTTTCAGAACGTGGAGAATTCTATTCCAAGTACACTTTGGGATGCACTGGCCTTCGTGCATAGAAGTGACAGTGCCACGTTCCCTAACTCCACTGTCATTAGGCCACGTTTTGGGAGATGGTTTTCTGTTATTGGCCATGTACTAGCTCGAAGCCAGCGTTTCTCAAAGCATGGCCCTGGATGGAACTGTTAGAAATGCAAATTCTCTAGCAGATGCAAACTATTACATATAGAATGGGTAAACAACAAGGTCCCATTCTATAGCACAGGGAACTGTATTCAGTATCCTGTGATAAACCTTAACAGAAGAGAATATGAAAAAGAACGTGTGTGTGTGTATATATGTACAACTGAGTCACTGTGCTGTACAGCTGAAACTGACACAGCATTGTAAGTCAACTACACTTCAATTTAAAAAAATAAAAGAAATGTAAATTCTCGGGCCCTACTCAGATCTACAGGATCAGAATCTCTGGTGATGGATCCAGCAATCTGGGTTTTAAAAAGCCCTCTGGGAGATTGTGCTGTGCCCGCAAGTTTGACGACACTGCTCTAAGCCATGCAACTCAGCTGGTCCCCCTGGTGGCTACTGGCCTGTGGTGGGCCTGCTTCGCTGTCCTTCCCTGTGGAAGGAGCCAGGGCTTCAAAGTCAGAATTGGGGTCAAATCCCCCTTTTGTAACGGGGAGACCTTAAATGACTGAGATACTCTGACCTCACGGTTTCCTCATCTGTGAAAATGTGGAGATTAAAAGAAATAGTAGATGAGAGGCCCTCAGGAAATGTTAGCATTCTTTTATTTCCCTCCCTTTCATTATTCATTCCTGAATGAAACATGATGGGTGATGAAAAAAACCCCAGAGACAGTGTTCTTTCTTTAGAATAGAACAGAGCTTGGGGTTTATCTCAGAGAAAACAATTACTATTTTCATCACTCTCTCCCTCCCCTTCCATTCCCCCCCACCTTCTCTCTCTCTCTCTCCTCTCTCTCTCTCTCTCTCTCTCTCTTTGTAAGGGAAGCTGAGACTCTGCTCTCATTGTAGCTAGAGGGGGGAAAACACACTGATGTCCTTTAAAGAGAACTCAGACTGTTTCACTGAGCTCCTTTACCTTCATCAGCAGTCAAAAAGTAAGTCCCTGGACTCCTTACATTCCTATTTCCCTTCTGTCTTCTGCCTCTGCCCAGCAACTTCTCATTCTGCTCTCCTTTAGCCTAAGGCACTAGGAATTCCTTGCAGTTGGCTTGCGAGGATCCTTGAGGGCTTTATTTGAAAAATGGGTCAGTACAGTCTACTGCCAACGCCTCCCCCACCACCAACCCCCCAGATGGAGCTGAGGGAGAATCCAGGTTGCAACTTACCAGCCCTTATCCTGAGCCACACCATCACTAAAATCAAAATAGAGCCCAGCAAGGTGCTGTGTTCATAGAATGTAATTCTGTGTATTGGAAATTGCCTTTTTTGGTTCCTCCTAGGATTGCAGTTGATCTTCTTTGGCTGCCTGCAGTGACGCTACCTTCCTGTAGACCTGCTACTGCTGCCAGCGTATAAAATAGTTTGCCCCAGTCTTGATTCCTTGCCCCCGAGCACCGGTGACGCATCATGCTCGGTTAGCATTCAGCAGGCTAACCGACATTTACAGTGAGGAAGAGAGGGTTGCAGTCTTGGAATTTTACTGGTAAAAACCAACAGGAATTTAATGGTAAAAACCAACTGCCCTGTTCTGAGCCAGGGAAATTCCTTAATACAGGTTTCGAGATATCTCACCAGCCTTCCTCACCTTAATTTTTTTATGCTTCAACTCAGACTCTGCTTCAGCTGGACACACCTATTACCATCTCCTTCCCCATGCAATTTCCTTCTCTAGAAAACAGAGCTGGAGGAAGCTGAGACCCAGAAAAGAGAGGTGATTGACCCAGATCACATTTGGGTCCAGGGATCCTTCTCTAGCATCACATCTCTCTTTCCGACTCCTAAGCCATTATCTCAGGCCTTCCCTATAATTCCAAACCTTGCTTTCTCCTTTCTACCAAAAGCCTGCCCTCAAACCTGTCAAATGTCTCTTGAAAATTCATCTTCTTTGAGAAATCAGACCTTTCTGATCCTCACCTGACTCGAATCACCCCATTTACTACGAGATCCTCTTTCTCTTTCAAGCAAAGAATTATAGACCATAGGACCATAACCATTTCTGGCTTAGAGGATTATCCGAATGTTTATAGATAAGGACCCCAACTAGCTAAGTCATTTGTCTGAGGTCCCTAAACTGGTTAAGGAACAAAGCCATGTCCAGAACTCAAGTCTTTGAGTCCGTAGTTCAAGATTTTCTGTTTTTACTGCATGGAAGTCTCTATCTGTGCTTCTTCGCTCAATCAATATTATGTCTTTACATGAGGTCCCATCTTCTAATATCCTTTGTCACCATTACCATTATCATAATGTCAATCAACAGCACGACTCAGCAGCTCCCCAGGGCACCCTGCATGGTGCCAGTGCGTACTCTGTAACCATTACCGATGGCCCAGCCCCTTAACTCTTTTTCCTTATATCCCAAATGATTCCAGCTTTATCACCCAATGAGTGTCCATCATCCTCAAAGCTCAAGGAGACCAGAGTCGGTACAATGAAAGACACACTGCTACTGATGCAGGAAATCCACTCCTTTATTTGAAACACCAAATATCAAAATACAACTTGCTGAACTGAAAGAGCCTGATAGATGGCGCTCATATGGGACATAATATCATGGAAGTTGACCCAAGTCTTGTCTAGTAGGACTCACAGGACCTGATACCAACTAGTGTGAAGGTGCTGGATTTCAGAAGAGCCTGTTACACCCTGGCTACAAGGTACTGGCAGCAAGGAACTCATGACTCAAGCTGGGCCAATCCGACTCTCTAATGGCAGTTTAGAACTGAGATCTAACACTCTGGTATGTGTCCTGTGGAGGCTAGAATTGTGCAGTGATGTAAACCTAGGGTCCAGATGGCCATGCCTGATGAAGCTGTGAAAGAGAGAATGAAGCAGAATCTCAGAGAAGCAGAGGTTAAGACACTCAAAGAAACAGACAGTGATCTTGGGTCCTGGTTCCAGCTCTTTGTGGTCTGTAGGAAACCCAATAAATCCACTAAGCCCTCTCTACTCCCCTTTCTTCCGTTTTTTCCCTTTGGCCTGAACGAGTTGAGTGGGTTTCCTTTGCAACCAGGAAGTCTTAAGTAAGACCCTCCCCTTCTTCCCAGAGCTGAAAGGTGAATGGGGCAGCTGCCCCTGGCTGGGAGGTCAGGGAGAGGCTTGCCAAGGACTGGAAGGCAGTGATTGTTTCCCTCTCCGTAGGTGGTAGTGCTGGTCAGGCTGTGATTTTCTGTGCATCAGAGCTCTCAAGCACAGGTGTTTCCCTTGGGCCCACCCCCATCCAGGTAAACATAGCAGGTGCTGCCAGCCTTCAGCACTCCCACAATTTAACTGCCTCTCATGCACTTCTTTCTGAAGCACCTGGAGGACACTTTTGTTTGGTTGGGGACAGAAACAAGCTCAAAGCCTTATTAAAGTGAATCCAACTGGTCTTGGCTTTTTGCCTCTAATCTCTGTTGGGAAGTAGAGATTCTCCAACTTTAGTCACTAGCACTGCTTTCAGGATTTCTGACATTTCCACATACCCCCTGTAATATAATTTTCTTACTATTTAAAAATATATGTATTTTTAAAATTTTGTTTCTCCTAACCTATAATATTCACTAATGAAACCATAGGCTTTAATGCATATTATATTTTTTCTAACAAATATTAAAATGAAAAACTATTACCAAAAAAAAAAAAAAACATATTTTTTACCACCTAAGATCATTGTGTGTGCACCACCTCAGGAAACACTAGTATAATGTGGGTTTTGGAGTCAGGCCTGGTTAAGCACTGCCGCTTACTACCTGTATGACCTTGGACAAGTCATTTAATCTCTCTAAACTTCAATTTTGTCATATGAAGTGTCTTCCTCGGGATTTTGGTGAGGATTAAATGGGATAGCGTTACATATAGCGTATTTCATCTGTGTAGCACAATGCCTAGCACACAGGACATACTCGGTAGATGTTAACCAGCATTGCTGTTGGTACTGTACCCTCTACTCCTTCACTTTGCTCACTCCTCTTTATTTCCTTTCTTCTCTTCTCAGTTGAGGTTTGAAACAGGCACCAGCATGAAATGGGTTTGCTTACTGAAGTGTATGGAATTTATACAAATCCCTTCAGTGGCCAGGGTAGAAAGCTAAGCGTGCAGCCTCTGCTTGGTCCAGATCTGTGGGATCTAATGATGTGACTTACTGCTCTGTCTGCAGCAGTGGCTGAGGTAATGACATTGTTTCCATAGAATCTAGTTCCTAAGGTGTTCAAAGCCCCACGGGCATTGTCTAACTCATCCCTACTGAGGGTGGACCAGCGTTATCTTCCTCGTTTTTCAGGTGGGGGAATCAAGACCCTAACAGGCCTGGTCTGGTTATCAGCAACTCTGTGACAGAGCCGCACAAAAGCGCCCAGGCCCCCCGGTTCAGAGGCCACGATACCGCCTTAGCGCACCACGTCCCACGTGACGTGGAATGTCATGCGAGTCTTCCAGAAGCGAGCAGTTAGAGTGTTCCGGCTCAAATAAAATGGGAACAACGCTGGATTAAACACAGTTAAGACCGGCTTCTTTTCTGCAGCACTCCAACCTTTCACATGCCAATGTGCATTAGGATTCACCAACGGAAAGACAGAGAATGCTTGTGCAGATGCGATCACAGCCCTACCTACTGAGCAATTCTTAAGATAGCTTTCCTCAGGGCACTAGTTTAGAAGCAGGGCCTGAGTTGAGGATACTGGTAGGAATTCTACTCATCTGATTCCTTTCCATTATAAATTCAAGCTGCTCCTGGAATGCTGAAAAATAACCATGTCTGAAGTTATTCTACTCCCGCATCCCTCTGGTCCCACCCTGGAGACTAACATCTCATTCCTGTATCACAAGTCATTACACACCCGGGGAGCTGATTCCCTCCACGGCTTGCCTTGGTCACACACTTGCTAATGTGCAATATTTCAGCTCTTTATCTGGTCCTTTTTAAAATTAAAAAGGGGACTTCCCTGGTGGTGTAGTGGTTAAGAATCCGCCTGCCAATGCAGGGGACACGGGTTCGAGCCCTGGTTCAGGAAGATCCCACGTGCCGCGGAGCAACTAAGCCCGTGTGCCACAACTACTGAGCCTGTGCTCTAGACCCCGTGAGCCACAACTACTGAAGCCCGCGCGCCTAGAGCCCGTGCTCCGCAACAAGAGAAGCCACCGCAATGAGAAGTCCGCGCACAGCAACCAAGAGTAGCCCCCGCTCACCGCAGCTAGAGAAAGCCTGCGCGCAACGAAAACCCAATGCAGCCCAAAAATTAATTAATTAACTTAATTTTTTTAAAAAAGACCACAGCATTCCTAGAAACAGAAGTGAAGTATCCTGTCTCCTGGCTCAAGGCCGGTTTTCACTGCTGAAGTGATTCCTTGGCTTAAATGTGCAGGTTAGGCATATGACTGAGCCCTTTGAATTATCCGGACTCTGTGTTTCTCATTTGGATGTTTAGCATGAAATACCGTGTGGGGAGGGAAGGAAGAGACAGTCGTGGAAACATCTGCTTTAGAAATATAAAGTGGACCCAAAAATATATCTCCACAGGGGAACTCCCTTGTTATACTGACAAGGAATTTGAGAACCAATCCCGGGTAGAAAGTCACCTTGGTTATGTCAGGCTCTTCCTTAGTTTAGTGGTCATGCTAAGGATGGATGAGCAGCATTCCCACCCCTGAAGTTGGGGCTCCCTTGCTGCAGGAGAAGTAGAGCACAGTCAACAGGCAGAGCCTGAAGAGGAGGTCATGTGACAGAGGATTCATGCTCTACGCACTTTTGTTTTCTGAAGAGGTTTGAGACAGCTTGAAAAAGGACATGCACTCCATAAAGTATCAGGATTGTTGAAAGTAAGAGGAAGCAAAGCAGAAAGCCCACCATACATACTGAGGATACATTTGTCTCTGAGCTTTCTGGCAACCACAACAGAAAGGGAAACATGTTATAAAGAAAGGTGGATGCCTACCAATTATCCACAATAGAAAAAGATTTTCCTGGAACTAAATTGTTTAAAAAAATTTTTTCACCTAAGACCTTATTTTAGCGGCTACTGTGCAATATAATGGACAATGTCCTGGACAGTGGCTTTACAATAAATGCAGAAATTTTCAATCCAAGCTTGTTTCCTGTAAACAAGCTACAGCATCAGACTGGTCTCTGATGAAGAGCAAGATACTTACTATTTCTAGGCCTCAGTTTCCTCTCCTATAAAATGAAGGAATTGCCTTTTAGATCAGAGAAGAGGTAGGAAAACCTATCAAATTCATCTGCACGTTTATTCAAAATACACGTTTTTTACATTTTCCCTACCACCTGCATATCAAATGCTTTGTGAAAAATCATTCCAGATGACTTAACAGTAATGAGGGTAACATAACACTCATGTACTCTCCACTTAAAATGAACAACTGTTAACATTTAGTCGTATGTTTTTTAGACCTTAAAAGTAAAAAGAAGGAATAAAACATTACAGATAAAGATGAAGTCCCTGTACCAGTTAGGATGGGCTAGGCTCTACTGCAATAACAGACAGAGTTCCATCATCTTAGGGGCTAAAAACAGCAAAGGTCTGTTTCTCGATCACGCTTCATGTTCACTGTGGGGCATTTGGGGACTTTGTTGTGCGCTGTCCTCACTCCAGGACCCAGGCTGAAGAAGTAGCCTGAAACACCGCTAGTCACTACAGCAAAAGGAAAAAGGCGCAGTAAATTGTGCATGTGGTTCGTTTTATTTTTTCTTTACATTTTTTAAATTGAAGTATAGTTGATTTACAATGTTGTGTTAGTTTCTGCTGTATGGCAAAGTGATTCAGTTATACATATATATATATATATATATATGTTTAATATTCTTTTCCATTATGGTTTATCACAGTAAATTGAATATAGTTCCCCATGCTTCTTAAATCTTCCACCCAGAAGTAACACCTCTACTCACATTCTTCTGGCTAAGGTAAGTCATAGGGCCATTCCTACCTGCTGAGAACGTGAGGAAGTACAGTCCTACCGCGCCTTTGAGGAAAGCCAGAATATTCGTGAACAGACCCGACGATGTCCCCTGTACTTCTCTCCCCAGATAGAGTTTCCTTTCTGTTCAGAGCCAGCCACTACCATGAACTAGGTGCATATCTAGACCCTATTTTATATTTTTACTGCAAATCAGCATTTATAAATAATATATACCATCAATTTGTGTGTTTCACAAAACATTTGTTAATGATATCACACTTCTTTGTTATCCTACAATTTTTTAAATGAACATTTTGTTTTCAGGATTTATTTATGCTGAGTCATATCGATCTGGCTCATTTATTTAATCTGCTGCATAGAACTCCATACCATCAATAGACTGTGACTTATTTATCCATCCCCTACAGATGAACAAACTGTTTCTAACTTTTTATAATTACTGGTAGTGTGTATTGTAAATATGTTTGGGAGTATCCCCTGGCAGTCTTTCTCTGCTGGGTTTAACAAGACAAATGTCAAAATGCAACCACTGTATGTAATGAATTAACTTCCCTCCTAAGCATCTAGAATAATACCAGTATGCACGATCCTTGGGAGAGTTGAGAAAGTAGTCACTCAAATAATTGTCTGTGTACCATGGTTCATATGAAGAACCCATATGAGAATTTGCTGAGAGTATAACATAGAAGTAGATGGCAAGGTTTTAAAATATGGACATTTTCAACTTTTCTATGTATTGCCAGATTGTTCTCCAAAAATTGTAATTCCCATCAGATGTGAATGAGTTCTCTTTTTCTGACACCTTTACCAACACTTGTTATTTTTTTTTAATTTAAAAAAAAATTTTACGGAAGTATAGCTGATTTACAATGTTGTGCTAATTTCTTCTGTACAGCAAAGTGACTCAGTTATACATATATTCTTTTTCACATTCTTTTCCATTATGGTTTATCACAGGATACTGACCATAGTTCCCTGTGTTATACAGTAGGACCTTGTTGTTTATCCATCCTATATATAATAGTTTGCATCTGCTAATCCCATACCCCCAAACTTTCCCTCCCCCATCTCCCTCCCACTTGGTAACCACAAGTCTGTTCTCTAAGTCTGTGAGTCTGTTTCTCTTTCATAGATAAGTTCATTTGTGTTGTATTACAGATTCCACATATACGTGATATCACATGGTATTTGTCTTTCTCTTTCTGACTTACCTCACTTAGTATGATAATCTCTAGGTCCATCCATGTTGCTGCAAATGGCATTATTTCATTCTTTTTATGGCTGAGTAATATTCCATTGTATATATATACCTCATCTTCTTTATCCATTTATCTGTCAATGGACATTTAGGTTGTTTGTCTTGGCTACTGTAAATAGTACCGCTACGTACATAGGGGTGCGCGTATCTAGTCTTGTCTGGGTATACACCCAGGAGTGGGATGCTGGATCATATGTCAACACTTGCTATTGTCAGACATTCTACTGTGGCCAATCCCATGAGTGGGAAATAGCATGTCATTGTTTTAGGTCATGTGCCCCTGATTACCAGTGAAATGAGCATTTTTTTATAGTTAGCAGTTGCATTTCTTTTTCTGTGCAACACTGTTCAAATTCCTTGCCCATTTCTCTTCTGGGTTGTTTATGTTTTTCTTGTGGATTTGTAGTAGTTGTTATACATTTTGAATCTAATGATTTATCTGTTACTATGTGGCCATCTCCAGGCGATTCTGGTACCTCCTCCACCTACACATCACCCGCCACTAAAGTCATTACTTTTTTTGTTTGTTTGTTTGGCTGTGTTGGGTTTTCGTTGCTGCACGCGGGCTTCCTCTAGTTGCGGTGAGCGGGGGCTACTCTTCGTTGCGGTGCACGGGCTTCTCATTGCACTGGCTTCTCTTGCTGCGGAGCACGGGCTCTAGGCACACGGGCTTCAGTAGTTGCAGCACACAGGCTCAGTAGTTGTGGTGTGCACGGGCTCAGTAGTTGTGGCACACGGGCTTAGTTGCTCTGAGGCATGTGGGATCTTCCTGGACCAGAGATCGAACCCGTGTCACCTGCATTGGCAGGCGGATTCTTAACCACTGCGCCACCAAGGAAGTTCCTCTTTTTTTTTTTTTTAAAGTCATTTTAATCTCTAACATTTTATGTATCCATATCATGACTTGATACAGATACATATATTCACCCAAACCAAGGACATTTTAAGCCAAGCTACAAAGAGTTCTACTAAATATACAGATGCGTTTTATATATTCCTTCTAT
The DNA here is from genome assembly GCF_005190385.1 of Monodon monoceros. Lineage (NCBI taxonomy): Eukaryota > Metazoa > Chordata > Mammalia > Artiodactyla > Monodontidae > Monodon > Monodon monoceros. The sequence goes on from NW_021703783.1 coordinate 2,348,683, forward strand.
CCCTAAGTAACCTCTTCCCTGAACAGAGGACGTATTCTGGATTTGCCTAAATTACAAGGAACTTTGGTACGGCCAGATCTGGACACGGCTGTGTTTGTTACATACAGTTACTGTTACCTGAAGATCAGCCAGTCCAAAGGCCCTCTTCACAGAGGCCTTCTCTGACCTCATGGGCAAAAGAACTGTTTAAAATAAGCTGACGGGTCCTTTAAATGAAACTGGATTTGTGGTTACTCTCTAACAGACCAAGGCAGAGCAGTCAACGGTGCCCTGTGCTCATGCACTGTCAATAGTGTCTTGAAAAGGGAATATTAGCTTAAAAGACATTCTAAGGGCAAAATTACTGTGGTGATTATAGCAGTAAGCGGAGATTCAAATTTTTCCTAAAACCTCGTCATTATTAAAGTTGATTCTGTGCAGCAGTGTATTAGGATCATGACTTTTTATGGTATTTTTTTCTTTTTCTCTAGTCCCCAAGCATCCTATAATAGACTTATACTATATTAATAATTCAGAAATCATAACGAGAAACAAAACCAAAATGTAACCCACTGCGATTACAAGGATTCTCAGTTTCTCAATTAGGCGTTCACTTCAAGTGGAGGGAGAAATCAAAGAAAAGCATAAGGGCCTTTCCCATTCGTAAGTTTTTCAAAGTCAATGTGAAAGTGCTAGAAACCTGCAGGCTCACCCAGGATGGGGGAGGAAGTGGCCCAAATGCTGTGACTGAAGGTGCCGAGAAAAAGTGCTGTGATGGAGGGGGAGGACCTGAATGGAGCGAGGAGGCAAAGTTCAACAGGGTCCTGGAAGAGGTTTTCACACCTGGCTAGCAAGGCAGCAGGTACAGGGAAAGAAGGCCAGGAGACCTGGTGCACAAAAAGTGTGAGCCGGGGCTCTGACTGCCCGTCGGTAGATCACTCAACCTCGCCTGTGAAATGCAGGTCACGCCCAGGGCTGTCATGAGCCCCACAGGCAACAAGGTCTGTGAAAGCACTTGGTTAACGCTGAAGTTCCCTGTAATAACTCAGATGAGTTATTACTAGTGAGAAAAGGGTGCCAGTGCTTTTGCAAACAGCGGAGAGAAAAACAGCTCCAAGCCGGGGGCAGGGCGGGAAGGTTGCCCACGACAGAGAGCGGTGCACACAACACGGGGACCAATCCATGCCTGTCGCCGCCTTCTTCTGTGACTGATCTGGGGCCATCTTCCAGGGGGCACGCTCAGGACACAGCGATTTGGGGGAAGAACACGTTGTACGCGCATTGTGTCTATCTAAAGTCTAATGATGCTATTCCTCATTAGATCTCCTTGTACAACATCGGGTTATGAGTGCTTGCCAGCAAAGGGTTCCACGTCATCTAGGTCTACCCCAGTGCGCTTCACCTTCGGGGTGGGGGGAGGGGATGACATCACCGGATATTGTTATCGAAGAAACTGGCCTCAGGCTGGTGTCCCTGACTCAGCTGCCTCAGCTCCCCAAGGTTCAGTTGACTCCAGGGAGTGACAACTGCCATGACATGTGTGCTCTTTCCCTCACGCACCCCTAAGGCTGCATTTTGTAATTTTTCTTTCCCCTAAAAGGTTAATTGTACACTGTCTTCCTTTAAACCACAGTTCACCAGAAAAAAAAAAAAATCGTGGCGTGTGTGATGTATAGGAGGAGGCCTTCAGGCCCGCCCCGCCCCCCAGCCCCCAGTTCCTGATCCCTGGGACCACAAATATGGTGGCAGTTTTCACTGAGGAACTAAGGCCTCCAAAGAAATTCTAATTTGCAGTGACTTAAGCTTGGCTCTTGGCTTAGAAATCCCTAGCTTTGGGAAAGGCCTACCTATTAGGACCTTTCCTCATTACACTGTTGGAGGAGCTCTTATGGGCTCCATGTTACAGATGTGGCTACTGAGACTTAGAGAGATTACGTTTCCCAGATTCTGGAATGGTGTATGGTAAGGTTTTTAATATTAGTTTCAGAACTGGTTCTTTTTACATGTAGCTCAGTGATTGCCAAGGGGGAGAAGGTAAGTGCACACCTCCTACAGGGATATTTGAGCATGTGTGCCTGCGTGTGTGCGTGTGTAGGTGTGTCTCCAAGGGGAAGGCTGAAATTATATTCAATATAATAATTTTATGTGTGGCTGGAAAACAAACCCTATTGATTTCCTTTGGCAAACTGTAGAAAGTAAAATTTGACAAATATCTTCTTGGCTACTGAGTATATGCAAAGATATCTTCCTTAATACGGAGGACGTTCTGAGCAGGGAGAGTGAGATGTTTATGGTCTACTTATCTGATGGGGGAATGTAGGTTCAGTCTCCACTGGCTACATATCCCTGCTTTGGATCATTCATGCTTTGTATTTAATATCATCTTGCAGTGGAATTATTCTCAGTGTTGTGCATCTGGAACTTCACTACTTGTCACAAACAGCCACTCCTAATTTTCTCCTGTATTTAATGACATAGTCTATGGTCTGAATGTCTTTGTCCCCTACCAAATTCACACGCTGAAATCCTAACCCCCAAAGGTAACGTTATTAAGCGGGGCCTTGGAATGTGATTAGTTCACAAGGATGGAGCCCTTCTGAATGGGATTAGTGCTCTTATAAAAGCACAAAGGCCCCTGGCCCCTTCTACCACGTGAGGTTACAAAGAGAGGTCTGTAGCCTGGAAGACGGCCCTCACCCAGCCACGCTGGCAGCCTGATCTCGGACCTCCAGCCTCCAGAACAGGGAGCCATAAATTTCTGTTGTTCACAAGCTACCCAGTCTGTGGTATTTTCTTACAGCAGCCCGAACTGACTAAGGCATGTTAGGAAAAAAGTACTCACGGTATAAAATGGAAAGAATGCAAGGTTTTACATAAAGTATAATCTCAATTTTATGAACATTTTTTTTTTACTGATTTATAAGTTAGTATGAGAGGCAGTGTGCCATAGTTGGAGAAAGCACGGACCTGCAGTCAGAAAAACTAAGGTGTGAATATGGCCTCTGCTGCTTACTGCCTGTATGAACTCTCTGCTCCCCTGCTGTCTTATCTGCAAAATGGAGAGGGTGGGGAAAGAAGAACATTTATTTCAGGAAAGTTGAATTAAATCAGAACTAATTTAAGTGAAACACCTGACACATAGAAAGCACTCAATAAATGATCTTATTATTTTGAGGAGGGACTAGAAAGAGCCAGCCTCATAGGCATATGACTGTGGCCACATGGGGCCTGGCACTTGGAAGGGCTCCGAACTTGGTTTAATGCTGTGCTGCTGCCATCTTAAAATTTGTAATAATTTTTTAACAAGGGGCTCCTCATTTTCATTTTGCACTGGGACCTGCAAATTAGAGAGCCGGTTCTGGGAAAACACACACACACACACACACACACACACACACACACAGAAAAGACTGAAAAGCAATAAACCAAAATGTTAACAGTTTATCTTTGGGTGATTTTTATTTTATTGCTTATCCTTCTGTGTATTCTACATTTTCTGTAATGAACATATATTATTTTTTTAATCAAGAAAAAAATGAATACATGTTCCTTTATAAAATTGTTCTCCCCATTTTGCAGATGAGTAAAACCAAGATAACAGATAGGAAATGACTCACCTAAGGCCACATTCTGACATGTGAGTAGGAAAATGGGGTTCTAGTTCTGCACCCCTCTCTCAGGTCTGAGTTACCCAGTGTTTCCACAAGAGTCTCTTTGGGCCTCTGACTTGGTTTGGGCACCAGCACCACCCTCTGCAGAAGGACGCGTCGGAAGCCCGGGATCACTGCCCTGAGTGCACCCACTCGGGCTGACTGCTCTGGGAGCTTCAGAAGCAGAAGCCACGGTCCTGTTCTCGAAGGGTTTCCAGACTAGTTGTACGCAAGATGGTGAAGTAAATACTGCCTTGCGCACTCTAGATGCTGCGAGAACAGCGGGGGAGGAACTGGCTGTCAGAAGAGCAGCTGAGAGCATTTAGCACAAAGCCTTTTCAGTAGGGCTGCTCACCACGAAAACAGGAGGGATGCTGGAGTTGGCTCCTTTGAATGCCCCCCACCCCGCTCCCCCCTGCAAAGGTATCCAGAGGTGAGCAGAGGGAAGGAGGGGGGTATAAACGCGCAGGATAATCCCGTCTGTATTTTCCACACTTCGCGGCATTAAAGGTCTCTGACAAAATCCCACCGAGGTTTCTTTATTTCACGCTCAGAGCCCGAGCAGCAGCCAGCCCCGCCCTCTGGCTTCCCCTCCTGCGCTTCCTCTTCCGCTCCTGCTTCTCTTGGTTGAGCATCCAAATTCGAACGTTTGGCGCTGTTCCCCGACCATGCCACCACGGATGTCCCATGGAGGTCCGCACGCTTTATCCCGCTTAACCCAAACTGCTTCCTCCAAGGACCAGACCTTCGTAGACCAGCGTCTTTAAGGACCTTTAGAACTCATCTCGGGCAGAATTTTCTAGGCTCAGACTCGAGGCTCTGGGCTGAGATGAAAACAGAGGAAGCACTCGGGAGAGTTAATCAGCCAGGCTCACGCCGGTGATCCTCACATGAAAATTATCGTTAGCTCCATTATGGAGTTCTTCTCACTCCGCGCCAGGCAGGTAGTTTGCTTTACGTCCATGATCGGATTTAGTTTCATCCTCACAATGATCTTGATAAATCAGGCACTGTGGTCCCCTTTTTTACCAGGGGAAAGGAAGCAAAGTCACTTGCTCAACACAGCTAGTCAAAACCCATAGAACGTATGACACCAAGAGCGAACCCTAATATACGCCTAGGACTTTGGGTGATCATGACATGTGATGTAGGTTTCCTGACTGTAACAAAGGTACACCTGTGGCGGGGATGTGACAGTGGAGGAGACCGTGCACGCGGGGGGGGGGGGGGTCTATAGGGACCCTCTGCGCTATGTGCTTGACTGTGCCGTGAGCCTAAAGCTGCTCTACAAAATAAAGTCCATCGCACACACACACACACACACGCACACACACACACACAACTAGTAAATAGTAGGACCAGGGGTTAAAACTAGGTCTGTGTCCTTAGGTGATGGTGAGATACTGTCTTCAAAAACCGGAGCTCTACTGCACAGGTAGCAATGATAGTGTGTGTGTGTGTGTGTGTGTGTGTGTGTGTGTGAGACATCCTACTATAGATCACAGTGGTGTGTCTCTGCATGTGTTAAGCAGTCACCCATGTAAACGGCCATAATTTTGACTGTGCTTTTAAAATGTTCTTCTTCCTGTTCTTTTTTTTCCCCTAATATGTCATTTCAAGACTTGAAAAACTCCACACAATTTTGTGTGACTTGTGATCACCCAGCGCCGACACACCCAAAGGCCCTTAGAGGCTTACGAGCCACGCTACCCGCTCAGAATTCGAGGGGTTCCCAGGAGGTACCTTAAGGGATAACTTGAGAAATAGAGGGTGGGACAGGTGAGACGGGAGTGATGTGACTCCAGGGTCCCAGCAGCCTCACTTTAACCTGCTTTATAGTAATATCTGTACAAGATTTCATGTACGAAAGGTTCCCTTGCTTTGAAAAGTTTGCAGTCTCTCTCTCCTACTACTAAGAAGACGTCAGCTATTACTCTCGCTTAAGCCCCCAAGAGAGTGCCAGGCACCTTTTAATCAGAGGTGAGAGGTGTTTCATACCAACACGAGGAGGCCCTGTTATTAATCATTCAGTGAACGGTGAGTCACAGTTAAAATCCCCCTACTCTGAATGCAAAAGAACACAGGGGAATTTTACTTACCACTACCAAGAGCATCCTGGGCCTCGTGGGGCATTCCCGTGAGAGCTGTGCGCCCTGAACTCCTATTTATGTCACATCAGCCTTGCCTACTGAACATCCATCAAGAGATGCACGTCCATGGTGGGAATGGTTAATATGTGGCGGCCACTGCTCAGCAATGCTTTGAATATACGAATTTTGGTTTAGAATTTCACTGTCCAATATGGTAGCTACCGGCTATTTAAACGTAAACATACTGAAATTAAATACAACTTAAAATCCAGATTCTGTCACACTAGCCACATTTCACGTGCTCAGTTCCTCCATGTGACTAATGGCTCTTTTGCCAAACAGTGAAGATGGAAATGTTCTGTTGGAAAGTGCCAGAGTCACCCAATCTCATTCTTAATGATCCCTTTGGCCAACTGGGCCCCGTATCAGTCCCTGCACTGGCAGCTCTCTCCAAAGATCCCCCCAAAAGTTTCCCTTTCCCATCCATCCTAGCTCTAGGATTCCTGGAGCAGTGACTTTGGAAGTGGCTGAATTAATGTGTAAGTGAGCATAAATGAGTTTGTAAGTATGTTCTGAAGTTTGCCTTTATTCTCACTTCTGTATCTTGTTTGTTGTATGTCTGCCCCGTCTCCACTAGCAGAGGTAACAGATGGGGGTAATTTTCCCTAAAATTTGCCTAATTACATAAAGACTCCTTGAGAAATCCTTAACTTTTACTTACTAAAATTCAGACCTGGATCTGAGATCTTATACTGTTACACAAGAAGTGTTTAACATAAACACACATTAGAAACAGAATTTAAGAGCTGAAGGGATTTAGGAATCATCTTTTTTGACAGCATCACTTTTCACGAAGGAGAATATAAGACCCAGAGAGGTTCAGTAATGTGCCTGAGAACCTACAGTGACTCAGCACACACAGGATCCCAGGTCACCCGGTTTTCACCCCAGGGCTTCTCTCACAATTCAGCATTAAGGGGTCTTCTTACTGCTGGCTTCTGTAGGACCCGACAGCTCTTTGCTCCCCCTACATAGCAAGACAGCCCTCAGGTCTCACAGTAGGCCCCCTATTCCATGACCACTTTCTGAGTTGCTCTGAGTGTTTACTTATCTATAAGTTCAAGCATATTAAAAAAAAAATACTTCCCAAGAGGCAGTTTCCCTAAAAATGTCCCTTGGGCTTCCCACTGCAGAAGTCACCCTAGCAGTAAAGAGAAACAGACTGAAGAGCCTCCTTGTAGGTATAGTTTCAGTATTACAGCCAAAGGTCAGAAGCACTCTCCACTAGAGCTTAACTTTCCATGCATGTGTCTCACAAGGGCATGTATTTTTTATTTTATATCGTATTGTCCTTGCAGTGGGAGCTCAGCTGTCACCTCTCAAGTGGGAATAAGACTTGAAAGACGTGGTCTGGCATAGAAAACAAACTTACGATTACCAATGGGGATAGTGGGGTGGGGGGAGCAGGGGGGATAAATTAGGAGTTTGGGATTGACATATACACACTACTAGATATAAAATAGATAAACAACAAGCACCTGCTGTATAGCACAGGGAACCATATTCAATATTTTGTAATGGAAAAGAATCTGAAAAAGAACATATATATATATATATATATACACACACACACACACACACACACACATATATGTAAATATATGCACACACCCATACACACACATATAACTAAATCACTTTGCTGTACACCTGAAACTAACACACATTATAAATTAACTATCCTTCAATTTAAAAAAAAAGGTTATAAAAAATAAGATAAATTTTTAAAAAAAAGGACCTGGTCTGGGAGCTTGGACATGGCTGTGGTAATGAAGACTCTGGATCCTCTTTCTGTTTAGAAACAGAAGTCAGCAGACTATGACCTACCTGTAGGGCCAAACTGGGCCCACTATCTGTTTTTGTTTTTTTTTGGGGGGGTAGGAGTTTATTAATTTATTTATTATTTATTTTTGCTGTGTTGGGTCTTCGTTTCTGTGTGAGGGCTTTCTCTAGTTGTGGCAAGCGGGGGCCACTCTTCATCACGGTGCGCGGGCCTCCCACTATCGCGGCCTCTCTTGTTGTGGAGCACAGGCTCCAGATGCGCAGGCTCAACAGTTGTGGCTCACGGGCCCAGTTGCTCTGCGGCATGTGGGATCTTCCCAGACCAGGGCTCGAACCCGTGTCCCCTGCATTAGCAGGCACATTCTCAACCACTGCGCCACCAGGGAAGCCCCCACTATCTGTTTTTGTAAATAAAGTTTTATTGAAACATGGCAATAGTCCCTTATTTACATATTGTCTATGGCTGCTTTCAGGCTGCAATAGCAGAGTTGAGTAGTTGCAACAGAAACCAGATGGCCTAAAAGGCTAAAAAATGTCTGTTCTCTGTCCCTTTACAGAAAAAGTTTGCCGAGCCCTGGTCCAGAGTCACAGAAGATAAACCACTTTCTAAATCCTGCTTGCTATTTACTTCCAAATGATGCTTATGAGGTGGGGAAAGGTCCAAATCCAGGAAAAATCTTCCAAACTAAAACCATTATTACAGCCAATTACAGCTGTTTCCTTTTAAAACCAATGTGCTTATTAATAAGGATTTCGGGGGCAGAATATATTCAGGTGATTTTCTCTTTTGAATTTTCACGTTCTGGTTTCCCCTCCATTTAGCCACATGCATCCATACTGTCTACAGGATGATTGGGATTGTTACAGATAGAGCTGCAAGGAGAAATTAATAGTTGACATTTTGCTTCTGACATCCCAAATACGGTTTTCCAGCAAGACGATATTTTTGATAGCCCGGTTTTGTTGAGAAGGAGGATTTTCTCAATTTCTTTATTTCCTTTTTGAATTATTATCATAGAGTCCCACATAAGGCAAGTCCCAACCAAACAGAAAGAGAAGACAAAGCCCACCTTTTCTGATCCTAGGTTACGAGGATCGTGGGAAGAAGGAAAGCAGAGGAAGAGGAAGCAGGTGTTCCGACACGGGTGTCAGTCTCCCCTCTCTGAGCCAAAATCATGGGTAAGAGCATGCATGACTCTGAATCCAGATTGCCTGTGTTAAAATCTTGGCTCAACCCCGGGCAATTTAACCTCTTTGTGTTTCTGTTTCCTCATCTGTAAAACAGGGGTAATGGTATTACCTTCCTTGCAGAATTGTTCTGAGAACAGAGTGAGTGAGTGTTGAAGAGCTTAGAATAGTGTTTGTTTACTTAGGGGCATTGTGGTGGAGGATGCAGAGGAGGGATGTTACAGTAGATCTTGGAAGGAACGCTGAGAAGAGGGTGGGCTCTATCTCTCACTCCCATTTTGGGGTCTGGAAGGAGATCACCCTAAAGGCTGCCCCTGCACCAACCTGGAGCAGCCCCATCAAAGCAAATTCTTCACCAGAAGTGGGGCTGAGCTTGTCCTTCTCCAGCGACTCAGGACCAAGAGCTGAGTGCCTGGTAGGAGGGTTTCCAGAGGGAATCGTCTTGGGGCGGGGGTGGGGGCAAGGAGACCACTGAGCTGGGACCACTGGGAGGGCATCTGAGTCATAGCAGGTCTCAGATGGTCCAGTCACCATCAGAGCCCAGATGGGGCAGAGTCAGCAAGGGAGCCCACCACATCCGTAAGAGCAAAGAGAGAAGGACCATGGGTTATCCTGGCCACAGCCATCAGCCACTGACGCCAGCAGGAGGCCCAGGAGCAGGCCCAGCCTCACCCCAGCAGTCACCAAGCCAGGGGGCGCCTGGCCCCTGCCAACAACTCCAGAGTAGAAACCAGCAGAGGTGGACAGGCCACCACCCCTCCACCACCAAGCATTTGGAAACCACACCCCTCTCCTGTGGGGAAGAGGGGTGGAAACTGGAAAGACTGTGTATTCTATCTAAACTGTTTACTATTTAAATTAAATACAAGTATGTTCAGACATCCCTGGTGGCGCAGTGGTTAAGAATCCGCCTGCCAATGTAGGGGACACAGGTTCGATCCCTGGTCTGGGAAGATCCCACATGCCGCAGAGCAGCTAAGCCCGTGCACCACAACTGCTGAGCCTGTGCTCTAGAGCCCACGAACCACAACTACTGAGCCCATGTGCTGCAACTACTGAAGCCCGTGCTCTGCAACGAGAAGCCACCGCAATGAGAAGCCCACGCACAGCAACCAAGAGTAGCCCCCGCTCACCGCAACTAGAGAAAGCCCGCGCGCAGCTATGAAGACCCAACGCAGCCAAAAATTAAATAAATAAATATATAATTCTTTACAAAAATTCCAAGTATGTTTATTACATTAGGTTGAAATATAGTCCTCATATCACAGTTCAGCCCTCCCTCTCACCACTTGTCCAGCAGGATGGGGACTTTTATAAACAGATCATTCAGTAGAAGTAAAGAAATTGCCCTTTTTATTGTTGCACATTTGAGGGTGGCAGGAATACATTTGTGACTCTGCCACTCTCCCCCCACCTTCAAACTGGATTACATGCTTAATGTCTCCTCTCACGCCCACACATGCACAAGCTGGTGTCTAAAACCAGCTTCAGGAACAAGCCCGAGGAGTTTTCGGCTCTAAGGTAAACAAGAGAAAGAAAACCTTTCCAAAAAAACGACTCATTCCTGGTAGCTTTATTTTAAAAGCAGGGAAAATGCAACTCCTTGCATAAACAGAATTTGAAAGCACAACTTTTTTCTGCTCTCTTTCTAGCTAATCAAGGGAGAAAATGACAACCAACCTGTCAATAAAAATGTATTGTTCACTCACTTCGTAGAATAAGGCTTATGCTTTGGGTCTATTAGGTAAACTACAATTTTTTTTTTTTAACTTTTAGGGACAGAGGGAACAAAGGAAAGAGCAGAAATCCCTAAGCTTCAGTCTTGGGAATACGCTGGAGGCCACCCACCCTTGGTGACTGGAGACCCCACTCAGTTCCACCAGCGTGAAGTCAGACAGTGTCCTCAGGCTGTTCCTCAATTTCCAGGATAAATCCACAGGGTTTAGTAAAGCTCTAGCTCAAAGCAGACTGCATGACCTCAGACGGCTCCTCTGGGGCAGGAGGGGAGTTGGGGCCACTGGGGTAAAAACAATGCTGTCACCACCAACTCAAAAGGCCACCTGTCAACGTGCCACATGCCACTGCCTGGAGCGTGCACACATGGGCACACACACACACACATACACACACGTGTATGCACGTGTACACTCCCCAGGGGCCGAGGCCAGGACGGCATCCCACATCAGATGGGTGGATAGCAGGTCTGTCTCGCCAGCCGGGAGCTCTCTCCTACCCAGAGAGAACAGCAGAGACCAGAAGGCAGAGCCTGGACAGCCCACGCCGTCTGACCAACACTGGCCTGTGAAGGCAGCAGGATGCAACCAGAAAGCGGAATCATCGACCTTCAAGTAAGTTCTCTGTGGGAGAAAGGGGAGTGGAGATGGGGAGCAGAGGTGAAGTTGGGGAGGAAGGATGAATGTTTTGGTCACTTGATATTCTCCCCTTGCGCCCATTCCCTTTGTCTCTGCTTCCCTGCCTGGTTCTCTGCTTGTTCTGAAATATGTGAGAAATGTACTGTTTAAATCCCTCTTGGCCTCTGCGTCCTCCTGTCAAAGAGTTAATTACGCTGGTATTACCAGAAAACCATTTCACAGTCCAAACGGTGCTTTTCCCCAAACCCCAGGACTTATTTGAGGGCTGCCAGGCAGTTCTGCAGAGAGGGGGAAAGATAGGAGTTTGCGGTTAGGGAGGGGGCAGCTGGCCAGCTCTGCATTTCACAGGTTGGAAAAAACTGGAGCCATTCCCCAAATCTCCCCACAGGACAGAGCGTCTCATTTGAACAGGGCAAGGGAAGGACATCAGGGTAATTGACCAGGAGGAAGCAGAGACCTGTGCTCCCCTCCCTGGGACAGGTGTGGCGGCACCCGAAGGTCCAGTCCAGCATCGCAGGAGGCAGAGGAGGGTTCTGGTGGGAGGGGGTCAAGTCGCTGGGATCAGTACTTTCTGACTCTGTCTACTGAACAGGGTCGACCCTCCTAATTTAGAGACCACAGAGGTTGATGAGAAACTTTCAGAGTCGCACAGTTGAAGGATGGAGAAGGACTCTGGAGAGCAAGCATTTCTGATCGCAGAATCTGTTCTTCAAATACAATCTTAACCAGCACCCCATACCTGCTTCAGGTCGAAGGGGAGCTGCTGGGTATGTGGGGCAGGGTGGTGGAGCCTCCGCCTCAGCCCCTCCACCCCTGGGACAAAACCAGGGAGGTTCTAGGATTGCTTGGAGACCTGTGTCCAAACCATTGATGCAGTATGACCACATCTCAGTGTGGCTTTCCTTGTCACCCAGCCTCAAACGTGGTCTCACCTCGTTTGCTGGTCCCTCCACCTGGAATGCTCTTTTGCTTGCCTGGTCTCCTCTAACACTTTCAGGTCTTGGCTGGAATGCCACCGCCTCGGGGAGACCTTCCCTCCCCGCTCTCAGAGGAAACCTCCTCCCAGTTTGTCCTTACCCATCCCTATGTGCAGTTGTGCTATTTGTTTATTGCTTATTCAACCTAATCACTCTCATTAGGACATAAACTCCAGGAGAGCAGGGCCTCCTCTGTGTATTTATTGCCGGATCCCTAGTGTCTGGGGCTGCACTTGGTACACAGCAGTTGCTCAGAAAATATCTGTTCAATGAAGGAGTTAAGGAAACCATGAGGGGGTCAACTATAAGGTCGTCAGTCAGGACTTCAACCCAAGTTTCTGACCAGGGGTGTTTTCTCTTCTTACTTCGTCTGGTTCTTGCTTCCACTGGAACCTGAGTAGCTAAGGAAACAGTATTGTTCATTTTCAGTCTCTGAAGAACAAGTGTCTTACGTGCGGATGGGTTAAACAATCCTAAGTTACAGGCTAAGGACTCTGCACTTGAAAGAAAGGTTCAGAAAGAAAGAGGTCGGTAGGACTGCGGAGGAAGGACCAGCCAGACCTTGAAAAACATCTCTACCTCTGGCAGGTAGCTGCCGTGAGGGTGCCCTTTTCTTCTTCACTAGAAGGAGAGTTATTCTCTCTCTCTTAATATACTTTTTTTTAAATTTATTTTTATTTATTTATTTTTGGCTGCTTTGGGTCTTCGTTACTGCACGTGGGCTTTTTCTCTAGTTGCGGCAAGCAGGGGCTACTCCTTGTTGCGGTGCGTGGCCTTCTCATTGCGGTGGCTTCGCTTGTTGCGGAGCATGGGCTCTAGGTGTGCGGACTTCAGTAGTTGTGGCATGCAGGCTCGGCAGTTGTGGTTCGTGGGCTCTAGAGCACAGGCTCAGTAGTTGTGGCACGTGGGCTTGGTTGCTCCGCGGCATTTGGGATCTTCCCGGACCAGGGATCGAACCCGTGTCCCCTGCAATGGCAGGTGGATTCTTAACCACTGCACCACCAGGGAAGTCCCTAATATACTCTTTTATTCTGGAATCTTACTCACACCTCCCTTAGGTCATTTGTTTACTTGGTCAGAAGGTTATCCATTAGTTTCCACAACTTCCCGACCAGCTTTCCGGATCACATTAAGTCTTGGATCCTTTTGGGGAAACTGCAGTCATCTGAGAAGGTGAGCTTCGGTTAAGGACAGGTGGAGGTGTCTGTCACCTCGTGGCACAATTTCACCCTCTCCTCACATGGCAGCTGCCACGTGAAATCCAGAGGAGAGACATGTATAAAGACTCTGGGATATTACTGACTGAATAAATAGTTCCTGCTCTGTTTGGGGGATGGTTTCCCACGGGTGGTACAGCTCTATTACTGTAACTCAGCATTTTATCCATTCATTCAACTCGTGTCCTCTGATCAATGAATGACAATATACTTCACTCTATGTTTGCTAGGTATGGAAAAGTTATCTTATTTCATGAGGTCAATATAGTGGGTTGAATTTCTATATGAGCTAAATAATGTTGCTCTGTTCTATAACCCCAAGACCAATTCTTAAACTTGTAAATGTGTTATTTATTCCAAGAATGACAGCTAGAATGTGAATGATTTACTGTTTTCCATCCTGATCACCCCAGTCCAAATAATGATAGCACAGTCTTTAAACCAGGCAACTTTCTTTGGCATATAAATATTGTTCTCCCCTTTATAATCCTGACCTTAGAGACTTCACTTATGTTAAGTACATAGGTTAAGTCTTATTGCTTAGTACCCCATCACCAAGACAAACCAAACCAAAGGAAGAAAAATATTCATTGAGCTTCAGCACTCCAAGCACCAAAGAAACCATGATACCTGACCTTAGAAAGCTTATAATTAAGTGAAGGAAATACACACAATTAACTATAATAGAAACTGTTTAGTTAAAACAGTGTTTCCCAAAGATGTATTATAATTACCACGGATGGGTAGAAAAGGTACTACCAATGGCTGACAACTTCTTTGGAAAGATTTCTTTTTTTAAGATTTTAATTTTTAAATTTATTTTTGGCTGCATTGGGTCTTCGTTGCTGCACGTGGGCTTTCTCTAGTTGCGGCGAGCGGGGGCTACTCTTAGTTGTGGTGCGCGGGCTTCTCCTTGTAGCGGCTTCTCTTGTTGCGGAGCACGGGCTTTAGGCGTGTGGGCTTCAGTAGTTGTGGCACGCTGGCTTAGTTGTTCCGCGGCATGTGGGATCTTCCCGGACGAGGGATCGAACCCATGTCCCCTGCATTGGCAGGCGGACTCTTATCCACTGTGCCACCAGGGAAGTCCCTGACAATCTTTTATTGTCACGGTTACCGTGATAGTTTTAGTGTGTGTTACAAAAAGTGTAACTAATCCATTAAACCTGTGATTTCAAAAGTTTTACCGCTTAGGACGACACTAAAGTGAGTGGCACGATACACTTTAACACCTTAGGCAGCCCTTGTGACTCACGTGGTCACACCCTGGATGTTTGAACAATTGTATGTCCTATCTGTTCAGAAGTGTGATGGCTCAGATGATATGAATCACAGGTGTGTGTGTGTGCGTACTGCTGGTTTCTTTTCAATAAAACACTGAAATCTCGAACAAGGTACAGCTGAAGTTTGGGACACTCCAATCTAAAAAGCATTAATTTAAGTTTCTGCAGTCAACACTGCAGGTGCTTTCCCAGGTCAGGACCTGTGAGCCTGGGATGGCTGTAGTGGGACAGTTCCAAGTGAAAAAGAGTGACACAGTCCTCAAAGCAGGTTGCCTCTACCCGGGGAACGACGGGACCCGCCCCTCTCCCAGGCTCTGGACTTGACTCATTTTCCATCTTTCCCCAGCTCCCAGAGTCTGGATGTATGAAGGGGTGAGAACAATCCCTTTCTTCCCCTTCAGCCAGAGTTGCACCCCGACCCGGAGCGTGGAGTCCAAGCTGCCCTCCCTGCGCCTTCCCAAACTGAGCTCGTCTCCTGTTTGCAGACTCCCCTAAATAGATTCAGTCCTCCGCCCCCTTTTTCCCACCTGTGCTGGATGTGGAAGCAGACAGGAAGATGGTCGGAGATGGTCTCCTAGTAGAATAACTAAGACTCGTACATACCAAATGCAAATGCAGTGTGGAAGGGGTGAAGTACAGCACGAGACGGATAGAATGCAATGGGAGTGGAGAAAAAACTACTCATGAATAGGAGGCTGTAGACAAAGTGCTTGGGAAATAGTTTCAAATGGAAGTCCAGAAAACAACTTGTTAGTACGTATCAAGAGACTTAAAAATGACCCAGTAACCCCACTTCTAGAATTAGCCCAATAATCAGACACATGTTCAGAGGTGTGAGGATGTTCACTGAAATATTATTCATAACAAAAATGGAGTGTCCAACATTGAAGGAATGGTTAAGTAAATTTTGGTACATCTGTGAATGATATCGTGGAATATTTTTTTTCAATGTTTGGGAAGACTATTTAAAGGAATACCAAAATTCTAATTATATCTCAATTCAAAAAAGTAATAATATATACAGAATGTTTATACAGAAGTATATAAACATTTATCCCAATTTCCTTTAAAAATCATATAGAGTAAATACGTGCAGGAAAACTATTCACAAGAAACACGCCAAAATGTTAATACTTGTTATTTCTGGATTATAAATACTTATTTTCTTCTCTTACTTTTATTATATTT
Organism: Monodon monoceros; assembly: GCF_005190385.1. Lineage (NCBI taxonomy): Eukaryota > Metazoa > Chordata > Mammalia > Artiodactyla > Monodontidae > Monodon > Monodon monoceros. The sequence goes on from NW_021703783.1 coordinate 2,364,466, forward strand.
TTACTTTTTATTTCCTCTACATGTTTTCTACCAACCCGTATATTATATTTAGAAGAGAAAAAAACCTGCAGTTTAAAAAAGAAAATCAAAGAAGCAGATGTGCCTATACGCAAATGAGAAGATTTGTGACCATGAGCCATAGCGGATATATATACACATATGTATTAATTCCCCATCTCTGATTACCACAGAAGTAAACAGCTGACTAATCTTTTATGTAAGTAGGCTTCTCCTTTTAAGCGGTTGTCCCACTTTTTAAAAGTTTTACGTAGTATCGCAACTCTTGTTTTTCACATCTGAGAGTGCTCCAAAAATAGACCTCAGAAACGTAAAATCCAGGGACAAGCCTGCAGACCACTGGGCCCCTTCAGAGGGATACTATCAGACACGAGTTGGAGAGTGGGGGGCTGCATCCCTGAGTTACATTCTATACCTGACGATTCTAATAACATGTCCAGCTACCACCCACAGAAAAATGTAAAAATCACTTGTATTAAATAGAGAGATACAGAGGTGATAGCTAGACAGAGAGACTGATGACAGAAAGATCTGGGGTGCCTCCTTGGAGGAGGTGGTCACTGGGTGAACTCGGAAGCACGAACAGGACCCTGAGCAGCAGAGGACATTCTAGTCGTGAGGACACTGTGAACAAAGGCAGAAAGTCATGGGGCATATTTGGGGAAGGATGAGCAACTCAGTTCGTCTAGACTACATGGTAAATGGAGGAGAGACAGCGAGAAATGTGATTATAAAGGTAGGTTGGAACCAGATCATGATGGACCCTGAAGGCCGTGTCACCCTCCTCTGGGATGAAGTGACCAATGACTCTGGTGATGGATGTTCTGTGCTTTGCAGAATCACCTGGGCTCTCAGATGGAGGTCCTGGAAAGAGGTGGGAAAGGAATGAAAACAGTGGCTGTGTCTCCCAACACCTAACCCCCTCCCAGAGCTGGGCTTAGAAATGGGACCTGGAGGGGCAGACCTAGCAGGCCTAAGGCCTTCAGAAGAAAACTGAGGTCCAGAGATGTGTGATGTTTAATTGGGCCTTTAGAATCCTCACAAGTGACCTGTCCAAATCAGCCACCACACTGGGCCGCGTATCTAGACAGCAAACTCCTCAGTAAATACTGTATCTGTTGATAAACCCACGTATGTGGGTGAGTCAACAGATACAGTATTTACTGAGGAGTTTGCCAGGCAATTTGCCAGGCACAGTGAAAGGGTCTTTCGAATACTAGAAGCAAATAATCCTCCCACCCACCCCGTGGCCACGACTCTGCCTTTAATGGAGGAGAAACTGAAACTCAGGGAAGCCACGCGCCGCATCAGGGCAGGTGAGTGACAGGGCAGGACTCAAATCTAGGTTTTCTTTTTGCTCTGCTCTGGCTCAGTGGTTTTCAGATGTGGTCCTGGTGCAGCTGCTTCCCGTCCCTTGGGAGCTTGTTAGAAATGCAAATTCTCACTCCCCACTCCAGATCTGCAGGATCAGAAACCCTGGGCACCGGGCCCAGCAGTCCGTATCTTAACATGTCCCTTGGTGATTCTGATGCACATGAAGTTTCAGAACCACTGCTGAGACACGGCTGATTGATGCTGGGACAGCGGGCAGTATGGAGGCTCCAAGACTGGCCCCGTCTCTCCCAGGTAATGCTAGATCGATAAGCCAAGGCATAGCACTGGCACCAGACCTAGAGGAAGGCAGCCCACCCAGGGTCAGGCAGGGAGGCTGGCAAAGCAAGGGCCCAGGCTGGAGTAGATGCCAGGGAGGTGGGGTTGCCAGTCACTTTCTGAGAGCACAAAGGCTCTGAGCCTCCTAAGTCCAAACTTCTCGTTTTGATGCAGGCACCCCACACTGTCACTGCTGCTACCTGCCTGCCACATACCTGTGGGGATTTACACCCACTCTGATGAGAGATGGTTTGGGGTTACTGCAGCCTGGGAAACAGGTGTTTTAGACAGGCCCACCCCACTAGGGAGATTAAGCATGATGAAGGGCACCGGTGAAGATGGATGTCTCTCTCCCATCACCCAGCCCTGCATCTACGCGAGGAGGGCAACTCCGGGCAAGAGTGGGACTTTCCCACAGGGCACCCCGCACGACCGCCCGGGTCGGGGGTGCTCACTTTCTCTTGGGGTGGAGAAAAAAAGGCACAGGGCCTTGGGGACAGGAGGAGGGAGGGCGGGGGCAGTTCTCAAACACCAGCCAGGTGGGGTCATGCAATCCAGCGCGTCACTACAAAAGGGCTGCCGTGTCCTGGATGGCCAGCCTCTGAGCTGGGAGCTCGCCAGGCCCCAGCCAGGAAAATGGGAAACCCCTGGGCCTCTCCGAGGTGACCTCCCTGCTTCCACCGCCCCCGCCCAGGAACCGGGGCAGTTCACCCCCGGGTGCGAGGCTCAGGCTTCGCTCTTTGTTTTGTGTGCTTGCCTCGTGCCAGGGGAACACGTTTTCAGTCCTAATCTGTACGCAGCCAGGCTGCTCTCCTTCACGCAGCCGGGACCTTTCCCCTTCAGCTGCAGTTTCCTAGAAATGTGGCCGCCCAGTGTTATGATTCAAACAGCGCTCAGTCCCTACGGATAGCAGGGCAGGGCGGGGCTGGCAGTGCTGGACCTTTAGTGCCACGCCCTGTCTCTGCCTCTGCCTTCCTGGTTTTCCCAGCAACCTACGTGATTTAATGCTCATCCACACCCCCTGCTGTGAGCGGCCTTCGGGAGGGGGAGGGGTGGGGGTGGGGAAACAGGAGATCTTGCCAAACCCGTCATTGCTCTGGTTGCCATAGCAGCCTCTGTGAGCCGGACAGACAGTCAGGCCCTTCCCGGCCCCAGGCGGCTTCCAGGCTGCCGCGCTCAAGGAGCAGAAGCTGCAGGCTCTGGGTGAAAGCTGAGATTTCCTGTCTCCAGCAGCCTAGCGGGTGTGCGGGGAGCTGGAAGAGGAGGCGGGGGGAAGGAGGAGAGCAAGGGGTAGACAAGCTTCTGTTCAGTGCGGCGTCCACTGGTGTCCCCAGACCCCAAGAGTTCAGGATCGCCTGTACTGTCCCAACATGCATTTCCCAGTAACAGCAGCCCGCAGGGGACTGTCACTGTGCAAGACGGGGGGAGGGGGGGTTGGGGGGGGGTTGGGGGGGTTGTAAAAACACAGACCTACTAGAGAATGATCTTGAGGATATGGGGAGGGGGGAGGGTAAGCTGTAAAAAAGTGAGAGAGTGGCGTGGACATATATACACTACCAAACGTAAGGTAGATAGCTAGTGGGAAGCAGCCGCATAGCACAGGGAGATCAGCTGGGTGCTCTGTGACCACCTAGAGGGGTGGGATAGGGAGGGTGGGAAGGAGGGAGACGCAAGAGGGAAGAGATATGGGAACATATGTATATGTATAACTGATTCACTTTGTTATACAGCAGAAACTAACACACC